>NW_025999992.1:2718037-2737879 GCF_001458135.2 Marmota marmota marmota
ACAACGGGGCGCAGGGCGCGGCTCCCCGCGGGGTGGGCGACGGTCGCAGACGCGGTCCTGGCGGGTCAGACCGCCTGGGAGACCGCCGGCTGAGACAGGCCTGGAAAGGCTTTATCCGGACAGTATTTTGCTGCAGCCACTGAGAACACGCTCTGGGGTGGTTTTGCGCCTTTGCGATGCCGGCTGGTTGCGCGCTTGTAAGTAATTAATGAGCCTCTCCGGGAAGCATCCTCCTTCCCGGGAAGCGTCCTCCCTCCCGTCCTCGGGTTGATTCCCACAGTGCGCTCCGCGCCCTGCCCCGGCGTCAGGCAAGAAGCAAGGGAAGGCGTTACACGGCCTCTTAGCCTGACCGCAAAGCTCTCCTTCCCACCCCTGTGTTGGAGAAGAGTGCCGGCGAGTGTGGCTCGAGGACTGCTGGGAAATAACGTCAGCGTCCGAAGCCTCGGCCCCCGGCGCCTACAGGGCATCTCGAAGCCCCGCTCAGCCCCGGCGCTGTGGGAACGCTTCCTAGTCCCCAGCTCCCACAGCTGTCCCAGCATGGGCTGCAGGCAGGCGGAGGACCGAGCGCGCTCACCGCTGCGTGACGGGTGCTCTGTCCCAGCCGAGCTCAGCGTTAGCGAGCACAGGTGTGTCTCTGCCAGTTAGCGGCCAGAGTCACTTCCTGGACGCTCTGCTGTAGGATGAGGGGGGGGCGGGGATCCTGAATTCTTGACTCTACTTGTTGCCTTTTAAACTTCAGGGGAAAAAGTGACAAAGTGACGTGGGCTTTTGATCTCAAGTTAGTGACAAGAAGGAAGAAGTCTACTTGGGTCTAGCCCTGCTGTGCGAGGGGGAAGGAGCTAACCCATGACTGGAGTCAAAAGTCTGTTTACAAATGAAGGTGACTTTTAAAATCTAGACAACAATAAATATTGAATTTAGAAGGACTCACCTGCTGCAAGAATGATTAAAACAACATGAACCTGCTGCCATGTCATGGGAAAATATCTGAGTTCTAAAACAAAGGGAATTGTTTTCAAATAAATAACACAAAATAAATATGATAGTGCTGCCTTATCTCCAGGGGTTTGATCCAAGGTCCCATGGATAACTGGGACAGTGTAGGCACCAGACCCTCTCTGTACCTGCTTTCCCCTATACATACACACCTATGGTAAAGTTTAATTTATAATGTGTCTGAAGGCATGACGAACAAAACAGCAATTATAACCACTTACTGTAATGAAAATTATGTGAAAGTGGCCCCCTAAAAGTCTTATTATGTTTACTCACTCTTCTTGTGAGTTTTAATGAGACTGTATAGTGAAACATATCTCTAAAAAATTAATGAAAAGCAGTTCTGGGACGGTGGGAAGCTCTGTGGTAGACTGTGTACTTAGTGTGCCACCAGGCCCCGGCTCCATCCCCAGCACCAAAATAATGATGAAATAATAATTACTGTTATTTTGTTATATGTTAGTTATTTTGTTACATATAACATTATTAGTAATTTGTTATATATCATAGAAATAATGAATATATAATAAAAATTTAGTAAACTGATTTTTGGGAAAGAGAAGTGGGAGGTAGTGTCTGAAGAACAGAATGGTGGGCTCTAAGCAGCCCATTCTTTGAACAGGTTTTGAATGACCACATTCATGGACATGGTTTATCTCCGGCCTAGTGGAGCTGGTGATCAACGTCGCCTGCCACCTGCCCTTGAATGAGAGGACTGGTGTGCCAAGTTCTCCACCCAAGGACATCACAATGCAACTCGGGCTGTTACTTCTGTCTGATGCTGTTTGTCAGGTGTTTTGTAGATTTGAGTTTTGAACACAGAAAGGTTCTTGGTTTTGTTGGCATTCCCGATGGATTTACTGAGCAAACAATGTTTGAATCGGAGCCCTGACATGCAACCAAGGATGTCCTCAGATGCTTGCTTCTCCTTGCCCCGCCTGCCTACTGGTTCTGGAAGTGAGTGGGGAGCCTGGCGTGGGGGTCAGAGCACTCACAGGCTCCAGGAGGGAGCCTTGCTGCAGGGCTGCCAGCTAGACAGCTCAGGGCTGCACAGTCCCGGGTGCTCTCCTCCCCACGGTCATTCCTCCCCCGGGAGTCCCTGCACAGACCAGATGAGCCCCTCTGAGCCTCAGCTCCCTTGCCAATACTAATACCAGTGTGAGGACTCATCGGGAGGAGTCAGCGAAATGGGTTGGAGTGATCTCTGTGAGCTCACACTCAGGAAGGTGGACCGGTCTCAAAACCCCACATCCAACTGTACCAACAGAATCTCTTCCCGGTGCTACTCATGCTCTCCATGGTGCACACGACACGACACTCGCACAAGAGTCACAGCCCTGCAGGGTGCGGCAGAAGGTCACACAGTGGAGTGGTCCTGCAGGAGATGCGGATGGGCACGCAGGCGTGGGCAAAAACGAGGAGGGAGAGGGGCTGCCTGAGCTGGATAGCGCATCTCGTGGGGTCTCAACACCCTGGGGACTGACGAGGCCGTGGCCGGACACCTGGATCTCTCTGCCTTCTAGCTGCGGTAATGTGGGGCCACCATTCTCCTCAGCAAGGAACCTCAGAGGCAGAGGTGTGGAGGGAGCAGAGAACGAGGAGCTTCGCTTTGGGCATTGGAAACAGCTGCAGTGGGGCTCCCATGGCAGATCTGTGAAGGGGCTGGGTGTCCCTGGGGGTCTGCAGCAGGAGGAACGCTCAGGTGGAGCCAGAGAGATGCCCAGGATGGGCAGAGCCGAAGAGAAGGGCCTGGACAGGGGCTCATGGAACTGCAGCCATCCAGAGGCGCTGGAGGAAGGCCAGGCAGGAAAGGGCTTGAGAGGAAGAGAGCACGCAGCAGTTTCAACCAGGAGCTCGAAGATAATACTGAAGGTGATCCATCGGCTTGGCTGCTTGTGGGATCAGGAGCGGGCTGAAGATTGACACAGTGTGAACGTGGACACCCACGGTGCCTGTTCTGGGTGGACTTGGTTGCAGAAGACAAAGCAGCTGCCCCCGTGCCTCTCTGGTGCCCACAGAGAGGTGGCTCAGGAGGGTACAGAGGATGCCCTAGTGGCACTCCTTCTAAGAGGAAGGTAAAGGTGGGGGAGGAACTACCGTCTTCCAGCTCAGGAAGTTCCTGATCACTGTAGCCTCTGCTTTGATGCTGGTGATGAGTCCACCACGTAGCACTGGGGCATGGATCCAACCCGGCCCCTCCACCACACTGTTGCGTACGTCTGTAAATTACAGTGAGATCCTGCAGTAGCACACAGGATTTGCAGTTCAGATGGGACCAGGAGAGGCAGCAAGTTCCCTTGCTGACCCCATCTTCCCAGGTTTCCAGACATAAGCCTTTTCAACAACGACACCTACCTGATAGGGCCTGAAATCAGCTCATGACATTGAAAGCGACAATCAGGAGACTTCCCCAGTGTGTTGCTCAGCTTGCCTTGCCATAACCAAAACACCTGCCAAGAGCCACAGGAAGGAGGGAGAGTTTATTTTGGCTCATGGTTCCAGAGGTTCAGTCTATGGAGGTTCATGTCCATTGCTCTGGGCTCAAGTGAAAGGCATGGTGGAGGGCACTGCTCTATCCCTGGCAACCAGAAGCAGGGAGAAAGGGGGAGAGGAGGAAGGGGCCAAGGGAAGAGGCACCCTCCAGAACTCTTCCAGGACCTGCTTCCTCCAGCCACACCCCCTGCCTAAGCTACCACACCATTAGTCACATTAGACTACTTCCTAGTCTGAATGGACTGATTCGCTCGCGGCTCTCACAATCCAGTCATTTCACCTCAGAACATTTCCACATTAACAGAGGTGCCTTGGGGGGTGCCTCCCATGCAAACCATGGCAACCACTATGTAATTAAATAAGAATAAAGAACCCTACAGAATTGCTCCTCATCTCCCAGCACCCAGAATAATTTCGTTCCTGTGTAATTCACTCATACCTAATATCAGTTCTGGTTGATTCCAAACTGAAATCACCCTTTGGCTGAAAATTCGGTGCTGCTAACTGGAGCAGCGTCAGGCTCCTGTATTCAAGAGTCAGGTGGAAACTGTCCCATCATTTCAGTTCCCTTTCCAGGGAGGAACAGGCAGAGCACAGGGCACTTGGGGCCGTGGAGCTACTCCACATGCACATCCTTGTTCATTTGTGCAGATCCACAGAACACCCAGCAAAGAGGAAGAGCAGCCCAGACCTGGGCGGGAATGGTGTCTAGTCCAGCCCCGTGGATGGCACCAGATGGACAGCTCCGGGCATGGTGACAGTGCCTTGAGGGACGGGGATGGGGAACGGCTGTGCCAGCTGCTCCGTATTACTCTGAACCTAAGACTACTCTTAGAAAGTCTATTTCTAAAAACTCCCTACTAGGAAAAGAGGTGGGTGAAAAGACTTTGTCCTTGGTTGGAATCCCGGAAGGGGGAGCTGATGGGGAGGAGGACTCGCAGGGCCAGAGAGCAGGTCATCTGACAAGCTTCTCAGGGCCACAGACACCACCACCTCCTCCTCCAAAAGAGCCCAGGTAGGTTGGCCAGAGCAGGAACGAAGTGTTCGTAGTTAAAAGACGCACCCTGTGATAGGAAGAGCATCACCTACACCCCGCTGATGCCTTTCTGGGTGACTGTCCCCAGCAGCAGAGGCTTCAGGCTGGCTCTGTGGTATTGACACCTTGCTGGACACGGAGACCAGCACACATGCTGGCCCTGGTCCCTGCTGGTGCCCTGGCTCTGGCCCTGTCGGGAGGAATGGCAGCTCTCGCCCTGATGCTGGTGTGGGAGCCTCTCCCAGCGCCCCTGCCGATGGTGTCAGTTCCCATCATCAGCCTCGGGGTCCGGCTACCCTCTCCAGCCCTGCCGTGTCCATCTGCTGCCCTGAGGAAACGTCAGTAAGCACCTCAAGGACCCTGGAGCCACTTTCCCCTAATCCTCTAGCAGAGGCCTGGAGATGGAGGCCCACAGTGCTCCAGTTGGTGTTCATGAACATTTTGAAAAGCCACGTCCCCTTGAAGGAAGGGAACTGTCCTGGGAAAGCTCAGGCAGGGGTCTTAACTGGAAAAGGAGGAGCACCATATCCACACCTGGAGTGTCAGGGGCAAAGGTGACTTTATTTGTCAACCACACGCATTTCTTTAGGGTCCACAGTGTGCTTCTCTGTGTCACAGAGATTCCCCCAGATGGAGGGCACAGTCTCAGCTTTGCTCCCATGGCAGCCCCTGAAGGCCCTGCCTGTGAACACCATGGCTCTGGGGACACGTGCGCTTTGGCGGACACATTCCAATTGTAGCAGTGGGTCACAGTGACCGCAGCCCCTGGGTTACAGGGCCAGTCACACAGAGGACAGTGTCCCCTCCCTGCCTCAACTGTGGTCCCAGCCTCCAGGGAGACCTTGCACCTGAATGCTTTGTCGTGGGCCACTGTGCCTAAAGACCAAGAGTGTCTGAGGCACCACTGTGGCCAGGGTCTTGGGGTAGAGGGTGAGGACAGCGAGGAGCAGGTCTCTCAGGGTCAACCCACAGCTAGGCACACCCCATGTTAAATACCCCAGACTCCTGCCAGCCCAGGTCAGAGGGAGGCAGGCGGGCTCTGGCAGGCCCTGCTCCCATGCCAAGGGACCTGCCACCGCACAGCCACATAGCCTGCAGGGGTCTTCCGACACCACCTCCTGCACTCTTATCTCTTCTTTAGGGTCCACATTTTCTTATTGAATGTCCGAATTTTCTTATCGAATCTTGCCCTTTTGTGGAACATGTGACGCAGACCTATAAAGTTATTCATCGGGGTAAACATTAAGTCCATTACCAAAAGTTGTTTAAATTTTAACAGCTTTTCTGATATTGTAATTGAGATACATAAAATCGCACATATTAAAGCGGATGATTGGATGAATTTAACATGCATGTGCCCCCAAAACCATCCTACAACCAAGGAATAAGCACATCCCCCACCTGCAGGTCTCCTCCTGCCCTTGGTTTGCTTTCATGGAGATACTCGACATGTGTCACTCAGCACTGTTAACCACAGGCACAGTGTCGCACCTGGCTCTCTACATCCTGCTCCTCTTGTGTGCCTGAGGCTTTGCCTTCCTCCCGCCCCTGGAAACTGCCATTCCATTCTCCACTTCTGCGCTGGACTCCTGTGGATTCCACATGTGACTGAGGCAGGCAGCTCCCTTCCCTCTGTGACCAGCATGTGTCCCTAGCATTACGTCCTCCAGGCTCATCCATCCATGGTGTCACACCCGGGACGATTTTCTCCTTTTTAACGCTGTGTGATACTCCATGGCATATGTATACCACATTTTGATCATCCATTCATGAACCCATGGACATTTAGCGGTTTCTGTGGCTTGCTGTTATGAGTAATGTCACAGTGAACACAGGAATGCAGCTCTCTTTGACAGAGAGATTAATGTTTGGGGACATATACAAGAATCAGGATCGCTGAACACTTCGGTGGTTGTCTTTTGAGCTTTCCACAGCAGCAGTGCCATGTTGTGGCCACCAGCAGTAGACAAGAGTCCCAACCCCCACATCCTTGCCAACACTCACCCTCTTTTGGTTTTTGACACTAGCCATCCGAGCAGGTGTGAGGCCATGGCTCACAGAGGTTTTGACTTGCATTTTCTGATGATGAATAACATCAGCATTTTCTCATAACCCATTGACCATTTGCATGTCCCCTTTGGAGAAGCGTCCTTCAGATCCTCTGCCGTCTTTCGGTCGAGCTGGTTGGCTGTTTGCTGTTGAGCTGTAGGACTTGGTAGGTATTTTGGAGACTGACCACTTGCTGAGTGCATCTTGGGGGTGTTATTTTTGATGTTATTAGAAATGGGATTGTTTTCTTAATTTCATATTTGGATAGTTCCTTGTTTATATAAAGAAATGCAACTGACCTTTGTACATTTTTTCTGTATCCTGCACTTTTCTGAATTCACTGAACAGTGCTGACAGTTTTTGAGGAGCCCAGGGTTTCCATTGTGTAAGATGACGCCATCTGCAAACAGATCTCTGTGCCTCCTCCTTTCCAGTGTGGATGCCCTTTGTCTCCTGCCTCATCGCTCTGGCTACTGCTGCTAGGATGGTGCTGGATAGAACTGGTGACAGAGGGCACCCTTGCCTTGTCCCTGGTCTTGGAGGACGAGCTTCCAGGCTTTCACTGGGGAGTTCGAGGGTAACCTCGTCATGTCCAGTGCAGCCCCTCTGCACCTGGCATTCGGACTTCAGGTCATGGAAGAGTGTGGGACTTTGTCAGGTCTTTTCAGCGGCCATTGGCAGGTCATGTGACCTTTGCAGGACCTGATTGTGTGGTCTGTCACATGCACTGATTGGCATGTGTCCAGCCCGTCTGCAGCGCACTCATTCACCCGGCACCCCAGGGGTCGCCCCGGTTGGTCCTGGTGTCCCCTCTCTTCATGTGCTCTCCGTCCAGTCTGCCAGGATTCTGCTGAGGACCTCTGTGTGCATGGCCTCCAAGGATGTTGAGCTATGGTTTTGATTTCAGCATCTTCATGCAGCTTTGGTGTCAGAGGGATGCTGGTCCCATACCGTGAGCTGGGAAGTATTCCCTCTTCTTAATTGTGTGTAAGGGTTTGAGGATTGGTGTTAACTCTTCAAGGGTTCAGTAAGTTTCTCCAGTGAAATTTTAGTCATAAAAGAGTGTTGAATTTCAGCAAATTCTCACCGGTCCTGGTCTTTTATTTGTTGGTTAGTTTGGAATCATGGACTCAGTCTCCTTGCTCATGATTGGTCTGGGTTCAGATTTTCTATGTATTCATGATTAAGACTTCACAAGTTGTATATTTCTAGAAATCTATCCATTTCTTCTAGGTGACTGAATTTATTGGCATATGTCATCTTTTATGATCCTTTCTGTCTCGGTGGTATAAGTTGTGATGTCTCTTCTTTCTGAATTTATTCATTTGAGTCTTCTCTCCTTTTTTTAGTCTAGCTAAACATTTATCAATTTTATCAATTATTTTATCTTTCCTCCCCACCTCCAGAGATTAAAAAAAAAGAATCCTCACAATTTCAACTGAGATAGCATCACTTGGTTATTGGTTATTGGTTGTTGAGGGTTAAAGGTAGAGGTGTGTGATCTCAATTTGGTTTGGGGGGATGTTTTGTCTTGTTTGGGTCTTACTGGAGTCAAACCCAGGTCCCCACCACATGGAGACCAGTGCTTTATCACTGAGCCACATCCCCAGCTCTTTTTAAATTTGATTTAGAGACAGGATCTCACTTAGTTGCTTAGGGCCTCACTAATAGCTGACACTGGCCCCAAACTTGCAATCCTCCTGCCTTAGCCTCCAAGTAGCTGGTATTACAGGTGTGCGCCACCATGCCCAACTTTTGAGTTGGAATTGTTTAAATGTATCTTTTTTGCATGCTTCAAAGAAAACTGAGAGTGGCAAAGATGTGTTGCAGAACACATGCTTGCAGGGCCAGCACCTGGGCCAGCTGAGCTTGGAGCAGGCATCAGCTGTTTGTGCAGAGGGACAGTTTAGGCAAAGTAAAAGTCAAGGGTGCTGTAAAGTCATGCAGATACGTAAGTCACAAAAAAGAAAGAATTTGCAAAAAAAATTATCAAATCCTAATGTGATAGATCAAATACAATGAAAATAATTGCTATGACTCTTGTAAGACAAGTCTAACGAGAAGATCGGAACTGTGTCTGGGAGGAGTTATGATTTCACTTAATTGGGGTTCACGGCCAGCATTCCCTGTGGTCCGAATCCACCGTGAATGTCCTTCTGGTGATGCTGACCTGCCGCGAGACGTCCCTCGGCCGTCTGTGCAGACCTCAGGGGGGCTTGAGGTGGACACTGGCCGCAGGCGGTTTGGATCATTTTCCCTTCCCGAGGAGACATCTTGTGCTGAGCTCCTGTTTTTGCTGCTTCCGTGTTTGGGCAGTGGTGTGTGTTTTGTGGTGCTGGGGTCGGAACCCAGGACTCCATGCTAGTAAAGGCTCTGTCACCAAGCCACACCCAGCCTCTGTTCTTGATTTATATTTGAAACGGTGAATCTGCTATGAAGTCACGGAAGTTTTCTGTTGCCAAACAAAATCCAGCACATGAGTAAGTCTGGGCTTTCGACGTGGCCTTCCTCTGCCACGAGCAAATACATCCGGGGATTCCTGCGAGGCAGCAGGTTAGACCGTGGGACGGGGGGTGGACAGAGTCCCTCAGACCTGGCTCCTGGGGGCACATTCCACAGTAAGTCTGCCTCCCCTCCTCCCTCTAAGCACCCCCACCACTTTGCGTAATTCTCAACCAGACTTTTTGGGTGTCTCATGACCACTTGAGTTAAAAATGCCAATCCCTCACCATGGCGAAGGCGCCGTGCTCGCACCGTGGGCCTCGCCCCCTGCCCTCTTCCTGCTCTCCCGGGGACCGGCCACAGAGCCTTCCTCTGTTCCTGACCGAGCCTCGCTCTTGTCCTCATTGCCGTGGGCGCCCTCCGCTCTCCAGGGCCTCCCCGCTGCCCTCGGCCTGGCCACCCCACTGACACGGGAGTCCCACGGAAGGTGACCCAGCCTCAACACGACAGTGCTCAGTTCCGTCATGACCACGGCGTCCACCGTGATGAACTCCTGCTCGCTCAGAGCCTCTAAGAGAGTGACCTTGGGTCTGTCCTGCAGGTGGCCCTCGGTGGCCGTGCTCCCACTTCCTTCCAGGGCCTTGCTCTGACTGTTCCCTTCACAGGGACAGCGCAGCCCCTGGAAGCTACGTGCTCACTGCCCACTTCAGCCAGGTCTCTTGGCAGAGAGGCCTTACTGGACCGTCCTGCCTAGAAGAGCTCAGCCTCTCCCGCCCTTCGCTCTATTTTCCAAGTCAACCTCACCCGGCTCGCTCTTCACCGTGCTTCTCCCCCTCCCTCGGAAGCTCCAAGAGAGAAGGGACTCATGTTTACTCACTGTTGCTTCCCTGGAGACTTACAATACGTGGTAGTGGGCACCTACTCTGTAGTGGTCACTCTATTCTTAAAACCTGGATATGCGGCTCAGGGGTAAAGCACTTGCCTAGCATGTGCGAGGCCCTGGGTTCCATCCCCAGCATTGCAAAATATAAAAAGCTAACTTCCTATGTGTTGTTGGCTTTCATTGCTGTCACAAAATGACCGAGATAAATAACTTAAAGACAGAAGGATTTATGTTGGGTCGCAGTTACAAAGGGTTCAGTTATGGCTGGTTGACTTTGTTATTTGGGGGTCTGTGGCCGAGGAAGCAGCTTACCTCATGGCAGCTGGTACACAAAGAGACCAGAGTGGCCGGGTCTCAATTCCCCTTCAAGGGTACATCCCCGGTGACCTAACTTCCTTCCACCAGGCCTCACCTCCTAGAGGTCCCACCAGCTCCCAGAGCACCACAGAATGTTGTCCAAGCCTTTGGCACAGAGCCCTTTGGGGGACGTTCAGGAGTCAAACTGTGGCGCCTGCGTTAGCTGTTCACACTGCCATGCAAATACCCGAGAAGGCTCAGGGTTCTGATGTGTCCAGTCCAAGGTCACGTGGCCCCATTGAGGGGCCTTTGACTCTCCTCACAGGAGTATGTGGGGGAAACCACTGACCTCACCAGCCAGGAAGCACAAAGGAAGAGGAAGACACTGGGTCCCATGGTCCCCTCCAAGCACACACCCCAGTGACCTAAGGACTCCCAGTAGCCCCACCTCCTAGAGATTGCCCTACCCTGGGGACCAAGCCTTACCCTGGGTCCTTGGGGACCCTGCTAGACACAGCAACAGCCTTGATGGGCGTTTGCACCAGAAGCATTACTGTCCTTCACGTTATGTGGTCAGTGACAAAGACGGGGAGACCAATGGTGGGTCAAACCTGGCAGGGCACTGCTGAGGCGCAGGGCAGGAGGGTCACGGGAGCAGGCACACCAGTCCCCACGATCCAAATATTACTGAAGGGACTAAGTGTTCATCAGTGCAACCTTTTTATATCTCCTCAGTGATAAAGTCTGAAACCCAAGTTGTAAGCTTAGCCCTGGTTTGGGGAATTATGAAAAAAAATCAGAATTTTAGAGAAATTCCATGGTATTTTCAATGTATCAGCAAAATCAAGGTGTGGTATGATTCGACACCAGGTGAAGGTATTTTGACACTTTTAAATATTAGCAACTTATAAATGTTTAAAAAAGTGTTAATGAGATTGCACACACATACACACACAACATGTGTGTGTGTGTACATGACTCAAGCTAGAAACAGAAAACCCAATTTATCACTTTCAAATGAGAAATGGTTACTTTCTTCATAAGCTATCTTTGGAAATCCTTACCAATACAAAAAAAATAGAATTTTAGAGAACCATGTATCACAATAAATCATGATAGACGTGTCTACATTCCAAGTTCTTATGATTGAAGTTCATCTCATAGACCCTGTGGCATAAGGTAACACAGGCTTTTCCTTCAATACTTTCTCTACATTGGGGACCCATTCCTGAGGCCCTGCCTCTCATAGGGATACTCCAGCATAGGATTCTAATGGAGCATATGAATCATTTTTAATTTATAAAACTTCATTCTTGATGTCTCCCTTTCAGCTTTCCATCACATCACAAATGGATCACCTCCAAGTGAAGGTTAGGTGGGATCTCTTCCGTTGCACAGTTAAATGGGTTTTGAAATTTGGAAATTTCCTTTGCATGTACGTCAAGTTCTTTAAAATACTCCTGAAATTTTCCTTTGAGTTTGCAAAATGTCCCTGCCATAAATTTGGATGGGAATGGAGACATCACGTCCTGTTTTGGGTTTTGACAGCACAGGACGTGTGTGAGGGAACGCACATGGCATTACTTGTGATTCAAACATGAGCGTCCTCTGGATGGCCTATTTACAATATAAGATTTGCATCTAAGTGCAGTTTTGCTTCATAATTGTAGGTTGGATTACTTGAGAAACAAGTCTTCACTAAAAGCTGATTCCCAAAGCAATCCAGCATTCATTAATGAAGATCGTGAAAGGTTCTCTTTTTCCATGAAAATTTCCATCTCATCCCTGAGCTCAAGAATTCACACTGAAACATCACCACTGCTAAGCCACTGAAGTGCTGTAACCTAAGAAGCTTCTATTTGTGCCAAACATTAATGGAACTGACAATGTCCACTAAAGTAAGCAGAGTCCACAGCTGCTGGTGGGAGACCATAAATGGCCGTCAGATGCAAACACTCTATATTTTCACAAGCTTTGCAGATTTGTCCCACTAAACCTTTCTCTAGTCCACATTCATTTCTACTACCCTTCGTAGTGTTAGCTCATCTTAGTGGATCCCCCTCGAGGTGGCACTAAATTAGAGTTTTCTCTGTCTTTGAAAATACCTTCACCATGATTGTTCTACAGAGATTGTTCCTGGAGGTCACCTCTCAGTCACTTTGCACTCAACACTAATGCCTTGAGTGAACAATTACAACTGAGCATGACCAGTACTGACACCTAGCCCATCACAAGCCAAGAAAACCACCTTGGTTTTTAATTAACTATGAATCTTGCTGCCAGCATCCTTGATTCCTTAAGCAACTGTTCTTGGCAAATGGCTAGTAGTTTATTTTCCCTGGACACTCTTTTTTCTGCTGCTGCAATCAAGCATCTAATTAATACCAGCAGGTGGTTTTTCTTGCTTGGCTAACAAATGAGCCATGTAAATATGGGGGGGGGGGGCACATGGGGAAAACCATATGAATTTGAGGGGAGAAACATTCTCAGTTCATACAAACAGAGGCAGCTAGCCAGGGTCACCCACAGGCCACATTGGTAGCCCAGGTCTGGACCCTACAGACAGCCCCACACGTGAGCCGGTCACTCTGAAAGACCACTTTCACCGGGGGAGATGGATACCCCCCCACCCCGGTGACCACGAAGCAGGCCTGGGGTAGACACTCAGTGTTCACTGAAGGCACAGAAGACTGGCCCAGCTCCTGCTCACACGGGAGTGGGGGGGGATCCCAACCAAGTACTCTGGCCCTTCCCACTGATGTCACCACGAGGGGCGGAGCCCTGCAGGAAGCCCACCCAGCGATGTCACCCGGTTCAGGAGACAGTGGCCTTCTCTCAGGCCCCGGCCCGCTCAGTCACTCCTCTCTTTTCCGTTGGGGCTCTGGAAGTCACTCCACCTCTTTCCTGAGCAACCTGGTGGATGGCCGGTGGTGTAACCCAGAAGTGGCCCCTTATGGGAGGGTGGCACGTCCCCGCCACTCTCTGTTGGAGCCCTTTGGTTCAGAGAGAATTCCCTTCTCCTCTGAGCATGGAAAGGGTCCGGCTTGGGGAGGAGGAGCTGCCGCTGGGAAGGAGCTTTCTACCTACATTCCTGCTAGGTGGGGCTGGGTGGGGGTGCTTGCCTCAAATGGCCCCAGCATGGACCTTCCAGAGGTGCTGGAACCTCCAAGAGGTGGGTTGAGTGGGGTCGTAGGTCACTGGAGGTGTGCCCCAGAGGGCACAGTGCCACCTGGTCTCTTCCCCCTCCTTTCCATGCCCAGCCACAAGGTGAACAGGCCTCAACCACCACGGGCTCCCGCCATGATGTACTTCACCACCACTGGCCCAAAGCGACAGGGCCACTTGTCCTGAACGCATCCTCCAAAACTGTGAGCCAAAGTGCACCCTTCCCTTCCTCGATTGGAGTGTGTGTTGCCATGGTGGGGATGCTGACGGGCACAGCGGAGGGTGGGATGCTGACGGGCACAGCGGAGGGCCTGCCGTATTAGTTTCCTGCTGCTGCTGTAACAAATGGCCACAAATATAGTGTATGGAAGCAGCACCACTTTGTCTTATACTTCTATAGTCAGAAGTCCTCTAGGAGCCTCACCGCCCTGGGCGTGGGGCTCTGCAGGGCTGTATTCCTTTCTGAGGGATCCAGGGAAACGTGTCCTGGCCTTTTCCAGCACCCAAAGGCCACCCACATTCCTTGGCTGTGGTCCTTCCTCTTCTGCATGGGCAAAGCCTTCTCATATAGCAGATCATAGTCAAAATTTAGATGCACTAAAAATATTAGGAGCTTATTAGAACTGCAAACCCTTGGGCCAAGACCTAGGAGACCAACGCCTCTGAGGGTGTATATGAAACTGTGTTAGTCAGCTCTCCATCACTGTAACAAAATGCCTAAGGTATTCAACTTATAAAGAGCAAAGGCTTATCTTGGCTAGCAGTTTGTGAGTTCAGTCCATGATTAATAGACCCCATCATTTTTGGAGCTGTGGTGAGGTAACACACTGTGGCTGAAGCATGTGGTGGAGACAACTATTTATCTTACTGTAAAGAAGCAAAAGAAAAAAAATGCTGGGTGCAGAGGCCCATATCTGTCATCCCAGTGACTCTGGAGGCTGAGGCAGGAGGATCTCAAGTTCAGAGTCAGCCTCAGCAACTTAGCAGGGCCCAAGTAACTTAGCAAGACCCTGTCTCAAAATAAAAAATAAAAAGGGCCGGGGTGTGGCTCAGCGGTTAAGTGCCCTGGGTTCAATCCCTGGGACCAAAAAAGAAGAGGAGGAGGAGGAAGGGGGCAGGGGAGAGGAAGAAGAACAGGAAGTGGTGCGGGGGTCCCATGCTCCTCTCCAGGCCACACCTGTGATCCGCTACATGATGTCAAGGGTGGCTTCTCCACCGTGGTGTCTTGTCATCGCTCTGACAGCATCAGAGTTGGGAGCATCTCCGATTTCGAGTCTGGTGTAGAGAAGCTCACCTGGGCAGGTGCCTTTCCAGGTCGGCTGCACTTCTGGGTTGGGAGGATCTGCGTCCCTTTCCCAAGGCTTTCCCCGCAGCGCCCCGCAGACCACGTGGCAGCTTGTGTTCTCAGGTCCTGCCCAGGAGGATGACCATCCCTCGGGGACGTCACGCCGGGGCTGTGGTGCCATAGCTGTCCGGGGGTGCCTGGGTACTGGGCAGAGCTGTCTGTCCATGCAGCCTGTCTCCCTGTTCTCTGTGGATGGACTGCAGGGGGTGCCCATGAGCGCAGGTGAGGACAGCAGAGGGGAGGCAGCGTAGTGCTGGTGGGGACCACAGGCCTGTGGCCACTCCTCCACACTTGCTTGTGTCTGAAGGGCTGGGTCGGGCCAGTCAGACCTGGACGGTCCTTCGTGTGCTTGAAGGCTTGGTCCCAGTGCAGGCACGTCCAGAGGTGGTGCTTCTAGGGAAGAGTGGTCCTGAGAGCGCTGCCCCCCTTAGTGGTCAATCCTCTTGATAGATACTACATTGGACATAACACTGGGAGGCAGGACCTAGTTGGGGGAGCAGGTCACCTGGAAGGGTTTTTCATGTCCCCGCCCCCCCCACGCCACCTCCCTCTCCCTCCTGGCTGCTGTGAGCTGAGGGCTTGCCTCTGCCATGCTGGTCTGCCATTGTGCTCTCACCTTAGGCCAGAGCAGTGGACTCAACACCTGAGGCCAGGGGCCAGAAGGAACCTTCTCCCTGAGCTGCTCTTGCGGATCCTTTGGTGGTGTGAGGAAGCTGACCGGCATGGCCCGCTTCCTTTCAGGACAGACGCTGCGCTGGGCACCCAGCATGAGGGTTTGGCGGGTCAGATGACACGAGGGACATTTGAGGTCCCGGGGTGACTTGTGGCCATGGTCAAGCGTTCAGAAGCTGCTCCTTGAAAGGAGAGCTCTGTTCTAGAATCCTGCGCGTCTGTGTGGGGACTCACCCCCAGGAGCCTGCGAAGGCTCTGCGACCTGCCCTCACCCTGCCAGGCACCGGTCAGCTGGGTTGCGTAGCTGGGGCCAGAACCACCTCTTGCTCTGGATCTCACTCCAAACCAGCAGCTCCGTGGGTCCCCAAGAAGAGGACCAGAGTGACACCCAATGTTGGGAGTGAGGTGCACCCTCCCAGTACCCTGTCCCCAAGTCTCAACGCCAACAGCTCAAAGTGTGGCTGCATGCAGAGAGGAAGTGACGAAGGCAAAACGGGGTCGTGCGGGTGGGCCCCAATCCAGAAGGACCCCTGTCCTTCTAGAAGAGGAGATCGGAACGCCAGGCCAAGGGATGTCCACGTGAGGACACAGGAGAAGACGGCCACCTGCTAGCCCAGGAGAAAGGCCCCAGGAGAATACCCTGCCCACACCGTGGTCAAGAGCTTCTAACCCCCAAATCTGTGAGCAGATGGACTTGTGTGCGCCCCGAGTCCGTGGCACTCAGTTACAGCATTCCTAGGAGACTCTTCAGCGCAGCGTTGCCCTCCCAGGAGGTCACACAGGGTCACACGGGACGTGGCCCCTGGGACTGGCTTCTCTCACCGGGGTGTGAGGTTCCTCTGCGTCTTTCTGTGCTGCTCAGGGAGGTTGCGAACCCAGTGCTGCACGCACGTGTGGGTTTGGTGTGGCCACTCCGCTGTCTGGGTCGTGGGAAGGCATCCAGCACGAGGCTTTGTCCATCCCATTTTTGTTTCCACCAGCACTGAAGAGGGTCCCGTGGCTCCCGCTCCTTGTCAGCTCTTGGTGTTGTCGCTGGCCTGGATTTTAGCCACAGTGACTGTCCGGTTCTAGCACCACATATTGAAAAGCCTACCCGACCCATCCCGTTCCTGGCTCCTTTGCAAATGTCCTTTGCCTGAGTCCATGTGGCTCTCTTTCTGGGCTCGCTCCTCTGGCCCACTGACTGTGTGCGTATTCTTCCAGCAGCGGACTGTGGCTTTACCCAGGAATCCCTCTTTATCTGTGGGGGAAAGGTCAAGGTCCTGCTGGACGTCTGAAATCACAGTGTCTGCTGTTTCCTGCATCTACACACCTAGGATGAATTTTCACCTTTGCTTTTGAAGGAGGACTTCTTGGTTTTCTGGCGTATTGTGAGCTCTGCTGCGGATGCGGATTCGTCTCTACAGTGCGATGATTTTACTTCTTATGGATAAACACTGAGGAGTGTTACAGCTGGGTCCCCTGGTGGCTCCGTTACTTGTCCTCTGAGGAATCTCCTCACTATATTCCAGAGTAATTATACTAATTTTATTGTTTTATTTAGTGCCAGGGATTGAACCCAGGGACACTGGACCACGGAGCTGTATCCCCAGCCCTTTTACATTTTCTTTAGAGAGAGGATGTTGCTGAGTTGCTCAGGGCCTCACTAAGTTGCTGAGGCTGGCTTTGAGCCTGCAATCCTCCTGCCTCAGCCTCCCAAACCACTGGAATTCCCACCGTGCATCACCACACCTGGCCAACATTTCACCCCCAGCTGTCTTTTAAAATGAGACTCAGTAAAGCCACAGGTTGGTTCCAAGACAGCAGGCTGCACACCTGGGGTGGGAGTGCACAGGCCTTGCCGTCCAGGCTGGGCAGGTGACCAGTGGCACCCCTGGTGAGAGAGAGAGAGAGAGAGGGCTGTGGGTCACAGCATGGGATTCCAGTCCTGCTGTGCCCTTCTCAGGTGAGCAACTCCCTATGAGTTCTGTCACCTCTGTCCCTGTGTCCTTGAGCAATTCTCCTGGAGGGAGGCTGGCCTTCCCTGGCGGTTGAGGATACCTCATACCTCTGAGGCTGACCCCATGTGTCCTAGAGTCCAGCCAAAGGCCAGGGGCAGGATTCCCCAGCATGAGGTCAGCCTGGCCACTTGTGGAAGTGGTTTTGTTACCCGTCAGTCACAGTGGCTCCAAAGTCACAGTTCCCAAAGGAAGAGGTCTTGGGCTGAGGGCCATGGGCTTTGGGGACACAGCCTCTGCCTGCCTGGTGTTTTCCCCCATTGGAGGACAGGGCTTCAGTGTGGGTCACTGCCGCGGAGTCGCACTCAGGAAGCTCCTTCCCATCCCCAGGGCCCTCCCCCAGCCCTGGCCCCCCAGGACACCTCGGGAGCTCTGCCTGACGGCCCCTGGGTTCCCTGTAACAGGCCATGCGGTCCCTCTCCAAGCCACTGCTGGCTATCCAGGGACAGGCCTCCAGACCTGTCCATACCATGCTGCTGTCCCTCCTGAGCCCTGCAGTGCTTGCCCTGCTCGTCCACTCAGGTGCCCCCTGACCTGGAGGCCTGGCTCCAGGCAACCCCACCCCCGGCCTTCCGACCTTCGACCTGGAGCACCTCACAGCAGCACCTGCTGGAGGGAGGCCCTGTCTGCCTGGCGCCCCCCAGTGGGCATCACTCGTCACTGCCCAGAAGGACTGGCTTTTCTCCGCTTCAGGCAAATCCGATCCACAGACGCCAGAATCTACCCTTCCTAACGTTGCGAGTCGGTGGTCTTTAGTGTGGTCACAGATTGTGGCAGGTCCTACTCAGAGCCCAGAAAGTTTTGCCTTCCCAAGGGCACGCCTTATCCCCACTGGCAGGCCCACCCAGGTCCCCAGCCCGACCCACAGCCACCAGCTGCCTTCCGTCCCTGTGGGTTTCCCTTGCTGGGTGTCCACGTGTGTGGTACGTGGCACACACATGTGGCACGTGGTCTCTGGCTCCACTGTGGCAGTGGCCACTTTATGCTTTGATCAACCCTGCTCTGCCACTGCGACTTATTTTTTAAAGCAGACGTATTTCTTTCTCTTCCTCTCGCTCTGCTTCTCCCTGATCTCAGGGGAAACAGGATCACCCAGGCAGAGGTGTCCGTCCCTGAGCACACACCCGCCACAGGAAAGAAGTCGTTCAGGTCTCAGGAACGACTGTCTCCCAAATTAACAAGTGAATTCAACTCCAACGGAGAACACCTACAGTGTTGCACCTACAGTGCAACCTGTGAAGCCCTTCTTTAAACACCTCCTGTTCCTAGTGGGGTGCAGTGGTGCACCCTGTAATCCCAGCGGCTCTGGAGGCTGAGGCAGAAGGATCACAAGTTCAAAGCCAACCTCAGCAAAAGCAAGGCGCTAAGCAACTCAGTGAGACCCTGTCTCTAAAAAAAGTACAAAATAGGGCTGGGATGTGGCTCAGTGGTCGAGTGCCCCTGAGTTCAATCCCAGGTACTGCCCCCCCCCCCCAAAAAAAACCTCCTGTTCCTGCTGATGGCAGAATCGCAGCCCCTGGGACGGGAGTCCCCTGTGCTTCTCCTTTGCTAGCAAAGCAGTAAACCTTCTTTTTCCTTTTTCTCAAGACCATGTCCTTGTTATTGGATTGGCTTTGGGGGCAAGGACCGAGCTTTTGGCGACACACTGCACATCGCCCCTTCCCCCATGGGCCACTGTCTGGCACCCCACTCCTTCTGTGGTGGAAGACTTCCTCGCATTGACGTGTCTGCCCACCTCTGTGAGCATTCCTGGGCCCCGTCTGTTGCTATGTCGACCAGTGTGGCTGTGAACACTTGGGTACAGGTTTTTCATCTGGACACAGCTCCATTTCCCTCCAGTGCTTCCTGAAAGCTCGATTGATTGCGGGGCCGTCCGACCAGGCAGTTTAGGTTTGAGAAAGGAAAAAAACAAAAACCCAGCCATCTCACGTCGTCACCAGCAGCATAAGGGCCTCGCCTGCCGGTCCTGCTTTTCCTTGACAGCCGCTCCCCCCCCCCCGCCCCGGGTGAACAGGGCTCACAGAGCGTCTGACTTGCAACCTCCGAGGACTAACGCTGCTGAGCGCCCTTCGTGTGCGTGTCCCCTAGAGAAGTGTCTGTCCAGGGCATGTGCACATGTCAACTGAGCTCTCTGTCCTAGTGATGTTGAGCATCCGGTTCCAGGCTGCACCAGCCACACGGGACCCTCGGCCTGCCCAGGCCTGACCAGGACATCCGCTCCCGGGCCACACTGTCAAGCTGCACCTGTTTGCGTCATTTCAACGTACTGTGAACTCCAGGGCTCTGAATCGGACCCTGCCCGCATTCCCATGTCTGGGGGAGACACTGGAATTTTCTGAACAAAACGTCCTTATACTTTGAGACACTGTTTGACCATGTGAGTGTGAAGGCAGCAGGACCTAACCATTAGGGTGGACACAGTGCTTTAACAGCTACAGCAGCAACCTAAGCAGAGCTCGGGGAAGTC
>NW_025999992.1:2737902-2814505 GCF_001458135.2 Marmota marmota marmota
GGGGGGGGCAGGAACTGCAGCTTTGTTGTGGGGCAGGTCACTCAGAAAACACACCAAGTCCCTGTTTTGTCCAAATTGAAGAGTCTTTATTTAGCTGGCCAGCCAGCGACTGCTCCCCAGAGGACCCATAACTGTCTATGCAAGGAACAGCCCCAAGCCTGAGCATTTCAAGTTATTTAAAGGCAAAAACCACATCTGGTTGACGTAGCTGTAAGCAAGCAGGTACAGAAGCTGGATTGGGCAGTTAGTGAGGCAGTGCAGTGGGTACATTGGTATTTCCCACAGGACTTTCCAGGTTGGCATATCAGCAAGCAAACAGAAGGGAAGTGGATCAAAATGACCCTAGTTGAGTACAAGTTAGAGAATGGTTACTAACGTCTAGACAATCCTTCTCTGATAAGGTATATCACCCAAGAAACATGGAAACCAAAGAGAGCAATTTTACATTGTATAAGAATTGCTACTTTGTGTTGCCAAGTATGCTGTGCTAGGTAACTGTTAATGGGTACAGAGGCTGGGCTTTCCCAGGGGAGAAGCATTTCTTACATGATATGGAGTCTCAGGGTAAAATGGAGTCTGTTTGGTCATTGCCCATATGGCCTGGCCCATAGCAGGTTCAGAAATGGGGAAAGAAAGCAGGCGGAGGCACAGGGGGTGTCTGTAGCCATGGGCCCTGGAGGGGGAGTTTTATGAGCTGGGAGTAACTGATTTGCAAGATTTGCAGGAGAAAACCCTGCACAGACCTGGGCTCAGGCTGGGTCATTCCCCGAAGCGGCCACAGGGTGGTGCTGTCGCACAGGAGCGCTGGCCATCCTGTCTTCTCAGCCACCCACTGTGCAACAGGATGCTGGCTCAGCTGGCTGCGGCCATCCACCCAGGATGCTCTGTCTGAGGGGGGCGCCTAGCGTTCCTTCTGAGAAATGATGGTGTCTCATCTCAAGTTCAGGGAACGAATGTCAGGCGGTGGCCCAGCTGGACGTCAGCACCCACGGGTGGGCCAGGCAGCCTTCCCGGGGCCTGAGCAGCACCCTGGAGTGGGAGTGTCCTGGCCTCTTGTTGGTGTGCTCTTTCTCTCCCAGGAATATTTTTTCTAGGTTTAAAAGAAATTTTAAAAAACCAGCCCAGGCCCTGTTTGTGCATGAGATTCTGCAGCTGCTGGCCGCCCCTGTCACTCTGCCAACCCACGGCCACTTCGTGCTGGAGGGGGAGCCCCAGGCCTCACTGAGCCCCTCAGGGTTCCGAGGGAGCCCCCTTCCCAGAGGCTCGGTGGCCTCCTGTGGGACTGGGACTAAGGGAGACCAGGAGCCTGTCATCACACCGCGGATGGCACAGGGCACAGGGCATGACACTGGCTGGCTCTGGGCCCTGAGGCTGGGGTCGTGGCCTCAGTGGCGGCCTGCTCGAGGGCTGGCCCAGGACCCTGCTTATCTCACAGGTCTTCTATGGATGAGGCTTTAGGTTCCAGAGCGGACACCACCTGACCTCAAGCAGAAGACACCCACAGACTCATTCTTTTTTTGTTCTGTTTTATTTTTTATTCTGAGACAGGGCCTCACTAAGCTGCCGAGGGCCTCACTAAGTTGCTGAGGCTGGCGATCCTCCTGCCTCAGCCTTCCATGTCGCCCATGGTTGCCATCATCGTCAGCTAGTTTATTATGACTCGGTGTTTTTGGAGAATACAGGCCTCCCCCTCCACCTGTCTCTCCTCCCTCTCCCTCCCTCCCTCCCTCCTTTCCTTCCTTCATGTGAGGTCTGCCTGATGTTCCCCTGGTTCTAATCTGGGCTGTGCCTCCCTGGCCAGACACCACATAGACTGTCCCTCCCAGGCCCCACATCTGGAAGCAGGGAGGGTCCAGCCCTCTGCATTGGCCGGTCCCTTCCACTACCAGGAGCCTGATTTTCCACCCTGTAGCAACCAGTCAGCGCTCTGTGGGGACACGGACCCTGCAGCCATCCTGCTCCTCATGAAAGGCTCCCTGGGCCCAGCATCCTGGCAATTCTGCCTGATGCCAACCTCACGAGGTGGCAAGCGCCAGCTCTCCCCTGGCAGCCTGCCTCCCACATGGGCCAGCTGCCCGTGGGCAACAGTGCCCCTCCCCGCCAGTTATCTGTCTAGTTGTGGCAGTCCCCTGGCATTCCTGTACTCCCAGTTTGGAATTCATCAGTGGGCTTAACGATCTTGGTGCTCAAACCATCCCAGGTTTGACCGAATGACAGCCCTTCCATGGGGCCTTGTGTTCTAGTCACATGTCCCCCAATTTTACTGAGTGACAGCCCTTCCATGGGGCACTTGCATTCTAGTGACATGGCCTCAGATTTGGCAGAGTGAGAGCCCTTCCATGTGGCTCTTGTGATCTAATGAAGTGTCCCCAGCATCTTTTGACACGTCCTTCCTTTCTGGTTCATCAGTCTCAGGTCATCCATAGCTCCAGGGTCCCCTCAGCCTCAAATCAGCCTTGCAGGGAGGGCCCTGGTGCTTTTCAGTGGTGAACGGTATTGAGGACCAGGGACTCAGCCTGGTGCGTATCCCCTGGGGGTCTTGACTTCTTGAACTCTCTACAGACAGAACTAGGAAATAGGTGCACACGTGTACACACACGGCTCACATGTGCACGCAGGCTTGTATGGACACATTCATGAACATGTCCATGCCTACTTTGGAAATCCTGAGTTCCCATCAACTCCACATTTCTGGTCCATCCCGGTGGGGTTTCCTCTTGGTCCTTCTTTCTCCCAGAAAATCCTGCCCTGAACCAAGACATCAGTCCATTCTTCATTTGCTCAGCCGAGTTGCACATGGACATTTGCTCAAGATTCGTCTTCAATGAAAGGATCCCTCTTGGACGTCACTCTTCCTGTCTAGCCTACTCCTCCCTCCCTCCCTCCCTCCCTCCCTTCCTCCCTTCCTTCCTTCCTTGGTGAAGGGGGGTGGAGCCCAAGGTCCTCGCACCTGCCTGGAAAGTGCTGTACCTCTGTGCTGGACCCTCTCTGTGGTTGGACCCCACTGAGTGGTTGCTACTTGGTGACAAACAGATGCAGATGCAGATGGACATTGAGCTCTGCACCTCTCGTTCTTTGTGACCAGCTTGCCAGGGTTAGGATGAACCGTCCAAGTTTCCAGAGAAAGGCGCATGGTTTCCACCTGGGGTGAAACGGGCCGTGCTCGGTTTGATTTCATACACAACGTGACATTCTCTTATGAAGAGCACAGTGGCTTCAAACTCTAACTAAACCAACTTCTAAAAGAAACCCGTTTCTAAGGCAACCAGGCAAAGAGATAATGAATTCAACAGTCATTGTATGCAGATTAATCTGCCTGCGTGGGAAAGGAGGAAGATTTCTTTAATTTTTCCCCCTTTTTGAAATCAGTGGAAGGGAGAATGGTGTCATTTCCTTCAGTATGGGGGGCTTCAGCTCCTTCTGATAATCAGAGTCATGGCTCTTTTCAGACCCCCATGTTATCTTCAGACCATCTGTGGCTGACAATGTGCATCTCGTGATGGCCAATGAGTTGCCGAAGACAAAGCACCTTCTGAGTCTCCTACAAACTGAGATGAAGAGGGCTTGCACAGGGTAGCACGGGTCTCCCTAGTAAAGAAATGGTGGTTTCTCTAAACCTTTAGAAATGACCATGCCCTCTGCCCTGTGCTCCCACTGTGATCTTCAGAAGGCTTAGGGGACTCGACAGCAGGGTACCCCGTCCCCTACACCATTGCTTCAGTAGGGTCAGGATGGCTGTAGGCTAGCTACCTGTCCTAGGTGACCACTCCAGGTGAGGTCAGAGCAGCTGCAGGCTAGCCTTGTCTTCTAGATGACCAGTCCAGGTGGGGTGGGGTCAGCTGTAGGCTAGCCCCCTCTCCTAGATGGTTGTTCCAGGTGAGATCAGGGCATCATCTCACTCGTCCTGGTGATCCAGGCCTGGGAACGTACCAGATATCCAGTAGGTGTTTTAAAAGTGCTTTATGGAGAGCCAGGCACAGTGGCACACGCCTATAATCCTAATAGCTCCAAGGCTGAGGCAGGGGAATTGTGAGTTCAAAGCCAGCTTTAATTTAGAAGCCCTGCCTCTAAATTAAAAAAAAAAAAATATAGGAGGGGGCTGGGGATGTGGCTCAGTGGTTAAGTTCCCCTGAGTTCAATCCCCGTACCAAAAGAAAAAAAAAAATCTTTATGGTGCTGGAGGTGTGGTTTATGGGTAAACAATTTGCCTGGCATGTGGGAGGCTCTTGGTTCAGCCCTCAGCACTACAAAAGATTTTTTTTTTTTTTTATTTTAAAATGCTCTGATTGATCAATGAATAGGGAGAGTTCAGTGATCTGAGCAGCCGTCCTTCTGGCTCTGTGCTGCTACCTGCTGGCCATAACCTGTAATTGCAGCAATGTGCCTGAGGTCACTCACCTGCCACCAGAAGTCAGAAGAAATCTATCCCAAAGCCACAGACATGTCATCACCTGAGAAGCATTCCTCTCTTCCACTGTTGCTGTGATGGAGATGCCACAAGGGCAAATTTTTAAATTTTGGAAAAATATTCAAAACATAAAATTTACCTTTAAAAATATTAAAACTATTTTTTTTTTTGATACTAGGATTGAACCCAAGGGCAGTCTATCACTGAGCGACCTCCACCTGTCCCCCCTTTTATTGAGACAGGGCCTCACTAAATTGCCTAGGCTTGCCTCTAACTTGCCATCCTCCTGCCTCAGCCTCCAGTAGCTGGATTACAGCCAGGCGCCCCCATGCTCCTCATTTTAACTGTTCTGAAGTATATGGTCCGCTGCACCAAGAATAGTGGCATCGTTACATGACTGTCACCACACTGTCTCTGGAACTTCTGCACAGGCTCCTGGTACCCTCACCCCCAGTCCTCGGCTCCACGGTTGCCTCTGTCTCTGCCTATTTGCCTGACCCGGCACCTCGATAAGTGGAACTGCACCCTAGCTGTTCCACTTCTAGGACTGGCTCGCTCGCTCATTTGGCAGGGTCTTTATGGTCCCAGCCAGGAGCTGGGACTGGTCAGCGAGTGTGGGAGGTTCTCAGTCAATCGCTGTTGACTGCTGCAGTTTGTTCTCAAGTTTCCCTGGCAGAAGAAAGCCAGGAGCTCCCCCAAGAACATCAGCGTGTCCCCTGTAAAGGGAGAAAATGGACGTGAATCTGCTAAACTAGTGCTGAATGATCATGTGATTTCCAATTTGATTGAGAGCCTCCTGCTCTCCTGCACTGGCTGAGACCTGAAATCATCCGTGTCACGCTGTCCTCGGAGTGAACACAGTGTCCTCACCATTCGCAGCCATGGAAATAGAACAACACGCAGAAGGATTGGAACCCTAGCGTTCCTCCCGGCCAGCCGCGAGGCTGCACAACTCACAGGAGAGGTTACACCTGTGAGAAACCGCCACACCAAGCATGTGCCTTTTCCTGCGGCCCCGTTGGTCCACCCAGTCTCCAAGGCTCTGTCCTCTTCTCTGTCCACCTTGCTCCTAGCAGCACGAACTTCTGACCTTTGCTTTCCACGCCTGAGTTCATCCTCACCTGGCTCCTGTGCCTCCTCTAGTACACACCTCCAGCCCTCCTCCTCCTGAGCCTTTCCCAGTTCTGTCCCTCACACGCCCAGCAGAGTCCCCTCCACACCATTTGGCCCTCGGTACATGCGCGCTGTCACGTGCGGCTTCCGCAGCACTGGAGTGTGCCAATTGAGCGCTCCTTATGCTCAGGAAGTGTTTCAGATTTCGGAATCTCGCGTACCCATAACTGGATTCCTCGAAGATGGGACCCAAGTTTGAACCTGAAACTCACTTATGTCTGACAGGCACCTCATGCACTCAGCCCGAAGTTCGTTTTATACGACATGCTTATAAAAACACAGGGCGCCTGCGTTTTGACCATGACCTGTCTGCCGTTCAAGGTCAGGTGTGGTGTCCTAACGTTGTTCAAAAAGTTTCATATTTTGGATTTAGGGATTTGAGATGCTAAATTTACAATGAGTCTCATATCCCCCGCTGTTGAAGAAGATAAGAGACGGGCCTTACATTTTTCTTATCCAATCTGTAACACGTTCATCAGATGATGTGGAAGGAGCAGACGTGTTAATGACAGGCACCTGAGCTGTGCAGACGTGGACCTGGAGTCTGTGAACTGGCTTCCTTCGTAGCGTGTTGCCACGGGATTTGCTAAAACACAAGAACAGTTGCAAGCAGGTGGAGAAGTCTGAAGTGCGGCACAGAACCAGGGTGCCGTGCAGGAACTCATGCCCTGCAGCTTTCACAGCTGGCCTCGCTACTTTGGGGACTTATGCTTAGTATTCAAATACGTCAGCTAAAGAGCATGTGAGTGAGTGTCTGCTGCCGTCCAAAGTTGTGTGGGTGATTTGAGGCAAAGAGCAGAATAAGATCTGGAAGGGGCCCCTCCTACATCCTTGCATACCTCTGTTTGCTCTCTGGTTGGTAAAATCCCACCCAAGCTCTCACCAACACAGAGCATTGTGAAGCATTTACAGTGGGGGGCCACATGTCTCTCTTTTCCTGCCAAATCAAGGAACTTGGTGGGGTCTGATTCACTTGGTAAGAAAATAGGTTAGTGAATATGATCATTTGAGAATGTGAAAACTCGTGGATCTAGAACCCGCTAAATACCTGTTTTATCATAAACATTCCTTAAGATGGAGGTTTTGTTCATGTGTGGTAGAATTATATGCAAAATGCTTACATTTTACTTCATCTGATGCTTGTTAGTCAGGGAAGAACTGCCTTTAAAGCTAGCCGGACCATTTGCAACTTCACACAAGTACTCAGTTATATCAATTAAACACCATGTGTGTGAATATCTGCTGCCGTCCAAGCCTTCCCTAGGCTGTTTGTGGTGAAGAGCTGAATGAAATCAACAGGGACCCTGACTTCCACTTCCAGGGGTGCCCCTCCTACACCAGGGAGCCCCTGAATCTCACTTAGTTGTAAAATATGTTTTAAAGTGTGCAGTTACCTCTAGTCACTCTAGTCCCCGGATGGGCTCTGCCACCACTTCTGCAGCGTTTCAGCTTCCCGTTACTGTGACAGACCCCCAAGATGCTCAATGTATAAAGAGACTTCTTTTGGCTCCTGGTTTTAGAGGTCCCAGTCTGTGGCTGGGGGGGCCCTGTTACTTTTGGTTGTGTAGCAAAGCAGAAAGTGGACCAGGGGGGTCCCTGGAAGAGGCAGGACTGGGGTCCCTGTGTGCCCTTTGAGGGCACCCCCCAAGGACCCAAAGACCTCCCACTGGGACCCACCTCTTAGGGTTCACCTGTCTCCCAGGAGGGCCTCAGGCTGGGGCCAGCATCATCACGTGCGCCTTCAGGGTCACACAGCCCAACTGTAGTACAGCTGCACATTGGGTGGCTTTCAGTAGTTTTTTAACTAGAACGTTGACAGTTTCATCTGTTGGCAGACAGACGTGCCTGTTGCGTTGTTATTTTGCTTTTTAACACATTCGGTCACAACACAGGCATGGTAAGCCGAGGCATGTTCTAAGGGTGTTTCACTCTGGAGTTTTGGACATGAAGTGGAGTCAGAGCTGTTAACAGGCTTTTCCTACTAACACAGCTGTTTTGGTGTTTGAAGCTGTCGCTCAAGGTGGCTGGTATTCTTTGGGCATGGCTCTTCTGAGAGCTTCTTAGCATTACTTTGGCTTTGGGAGGAAAACAGGGAGCTATAGTATTGCAATAAATCCTAAATATGATCATAAAGCCTGTGCAGAAAAGGCCGGTCACCTGTGACCTTCAGGCTTCGGCCGTCTGCTTCCTGAAGTGACCCCTGGCCTCCCATCAACTAGTTTCTTATTCCACGACTTTTGATGCCCCTGTGTCAAGGTCTTCGTGCACTTTAGTAGTGAAGAACCTTGACGGTGTGAATACCGTAGACACCGAGGTGTTACACATGTCTGTGTTGACTTCGGTTAACATGAAACACGCCACATGAGTCCTCCCTGGACTGCTCTGCTGGCCTGGGCTGTCCTTAACTGGAGCAGCCCTCTGGGATTTTTCACCCAGTTGTGGGGCCTCCTTCTGGCAGGAGGCACAGTCCCTTCCTCTGCTCTCCTGGGCATGGGTTTCAGCTCCCCTGAGAACAACCACTGGTTTGGGTTTTTTGTTGTTTTTTTTTTTTTTAACCATTTGCCACCTTCAGTCAGAGGAATGGAAACAAACCAAAACAAAATTTTAAACCATTGTTTGAAATTCACAAAACAAATATAAGACTAAAATAAAACTTTCAGATGCACTAAATTTCCGAGATATTCTTTATGTCTTAAACATCAGCGAGAGTGAGGAAGAATCTGCTTGGTTTACCTTTGTCCTTTTGCCTCCTGTCTTGAGCCCTTCACGTTCTGGGTGTGAGCAGGGTGTGAGCAGGTGTGAGCAGGTGTGAGCAGGGCCTTCTCTCACTGCTTTTGGGGAACTGGCGGTTCCCTGATCTTGCGCGCTCGCGCCCTCTGCTGGCGCTGCTCACAGGGTAGACCTTGCGGCCGGGCGCTGGTTGCCTAGGAGCCTGATGCTGCTCTGCTGTGGTTGCCTGGCAACAGATGCTTGCGCAGCAGCGGCTCTCAGTTTCCTGACAGCTCCACTCCTCTACTCCAGATAAGCAAGCTAGTGTTCTGGAATCTGATCCAATGGCTTGAAACGAATGAGGATCGTTTTCTCACACTTAAATAGCAGAGGACCAGACGATTGGGTTAAAAAAAAAAAAAAAAAAGTTTTGGGGCAGGGAATGTGGCACTTGCCTCATGTTGTTCCCCAGGCAGCACCAAGGGAAGAAGACAGGGAGGGAGGGGACAGGTCTTGAGCTCCTTTCTGGTAATAGGCAAATGCTGGCTTGGCAGTTTTCACAAGAAACGTTTCTCCCATGAACAAGGAAGGTACAGGAATGTTTGGGGTTGTCACATCTGTCATGGGTGGAGGCGTCACTGTAGATGATGTTTCACTGACTTTGTGGCCAGTCATTTACCCTCTCACTCACCCCTCTGCTCCTTAAAGTGATGTTACCATGGTTCCTGTCTTTGGGGACTATTGCCAACACTGAATAAAGTTTTTCACGGACAGATGAAGCCCACTGCCACCCTGATAGATAGCTAGAGGCTGTTTTACAGGGCAGATATTCTCACTCTCTTGCTGATAAACAAATGCATGTTCCAGTAGAGTGTGTGTTTCATCGAATCTCCTTATCTACTCCTTCTTAAATACCAAACATTGTTGTCTTTAACCTTAATTTCTAAATGTGAACACATCAAAACCTATTGTTATATTCTCAGGGTAACTGAATATCAGTTTGTCTTAAAACAGTGGCTTCTGAGTTCTAACTGAATTATCCCTTCGTAAGTTTTCACAGATTTTTTTGTTTCCCTTTCTCTAACAACATATAGAATTTTTGTCGTTAAAAAAGAACCCATACTTTTACAAACTCTCCACCCCACACTATATTTTTTATGTATATTTTCTCAGCTTCTGACTGCCCACCCCATTAGCCACGTTATCACCTGTACAGAGACATGCTAGCTCACTCACAGGTGTGGCACCCGTGCTAAGTACTCTTGGTTCACAAACTAGAACTTTAGCCTAGCTCAGGATGGAGTGTGACGCTGTGCATTTGTGTCTGCGTATGTCAAGAAGGGTTATCAACATGCTATGGAAACAGCCCAGGTGTCCATCAACGGATGAATGGATAAAGAAAATGTAGGGTTTATATGCACAATGGAGTTTTATTCAGCCATAAAGAAAAATGAAATTATGTCATTTGCAAGAAAATGGATGGGGCTTGAGACCATCAAGTTAAGAGGAAAAAGCCAGACTTGGAAAGTCCAGGTCGTACATTTTCTCTCATGTGTGGAAGCTAAAGAAAAGGAGGAAGGGAAGAAAAGGAGGAAGGAAAGCCCATGATAATAACAAGAAGATCAGTGGAGCAGAGGAAGCTGATAGTGGGGGAGGAAGAGGGGAGGCAAAGGGAAGGCACCAGGGATGAGGTGGGCCAGAGGATAGGGTTATACTGTATCATGTACAAATGTGTAACAGCAAAACCCACTGTTACGTGTAATTGTAATTAACCAATAAAAATTTTTAAAAGAAGAGTTATTATTTCATTTTTAAAGTATTATTTCCCATATAGTGAAACAATGGAGAACTATTTTACAAATTTAAAGTGTGATCATGAGATTCCTTTAGCGAGAATCCGCACTTTGACCAGGAGCTATCTCTGGCTTTTGCGAACTCGTCATTCCACTGAACAAGGACCCAGAGAGCACCCATGACTCTGACGCTGAGGCAGGTACAGATGGGCAGACCCAGCCCAGCTGGCAGTGTCATAGCCAGTGGGGTTCGAGGGGGCAGTAGCAAGCCATCACCTGGGCCCAGTGAGAGCGTGAGAGGGTGCCTAACCCTGGCCATGAGGGAGGCGCCCATGCGAACTGAAGGATGGGTGTAAATAGGAGCTGGCTGAGAAGAGGGGCCACAGGTATTCCCCAGGAGGGAGTGGCTGGCCCATTGAACCACCTGCTCCGGACTGTGGAGTGTGGGGTGGGAGGGGGAGAAATGAGAGCTGAAGTTAGAGGTTTGGCAGGGCCATGCCGTGGGTTGTAGATGGTGGGCCCAGTGGCGTGGCTGGATTTGCACTGTCACTGTGACATCATTGTGCCAGGTGCACTGGATTCAGCCAGACAGGAGGACCCTGGTAGAAAGGGTCAGGATTCTGCTGAAATCCAAGGCTTCAGTGGAGGCAGATGAGTGAAGAGGACAGGACACCAGTTCAGGGCATAGGTCCAAAGGGACACAGTCACTTTGGGAGTTTGCAAGAAGAAAAAGGAGTCCTGCATGATGCCCCTGGTCCTGGAAATCAGGGTCCTTTATTCCAGAGAGAGCACAGAGGGAGGGGGCCCATCCAACACTGGGCGGGGGGGGGGGGCTCAGTCCAGGGTAAGTCTAACTGGAGATGCCTGAAGATCTCGGTGAGTTCAGGGACAGTGGCGGATGGCAGGGTGCACCAGGCTGCAGGTCTGATGCCGATGTCCTCAGAACTGGGCATATGGAGTCCATAGGATGCAGCCAGGCCCCAGGAACTTGGCTCAGGGAGTCAGAGCTCAAGTCCCCCGCCAGGGGTGAGCAGAGGCCAAAGGGCAGCATGGGGAGCCAAAGGCAGGAGCTCCAGGAGGGGTCAGAGCTGGCTCCCCTGAAGAGGCCGAGGTCCTGGAAGCCCACTAAAGAGGATGTTTTTGGTGGAAGGCACAGGCCAAAGCCAGAGTGGCCAGGAAGCAGGAAATGCTGGCAGAGGCCCAGTGCAGGAGGAAAGCTGGTAGAACTGACCAGGTGCCAGAATGAGGTTTTGTTTGATTATAATGGGACGGAGCTTCATGTGTCTGCCTGCTTGAAGAAAACCAGAGTGTGGGAAGAGAGGCTGAGGAGAGGGAGAGCTGGAGGGTGCAGAGGACAGAAGCCCACCCCAGCCACGTGGAAAGTGCAAGGACTGGCAGGCCTGGCTTCTCCCTCAGGACAGAGGCCAGTGTGCGAAACTGCCGGCAGATGGTGTGGGTTTGGGAAGGCAGGGCCGGCGGGGGCTTAAACATCTGAGCAAAGACATGGATTTGGTGAGCAGTGCCCAGGTCCCGCTGGCCCCAAGGCAATCTGTCCACACACAGAAGAGTGATCTTCAGGGCTGGATGCTGGTGTCCACGACTTTGGCCCAGTCGCGGCTTGTGGCTTTCGCCCTCCTGCCTCTCGAGTTCAACACTGCGAAAGTAAAGCTGCTGACCCCTTGCTGCCCGCCTTGCGGCGGAATGGAGAGCCCTGGACTTCAGTCACCCTTCAGGACAACAGGTGCCCTCTCTGCTCTGCGGCCACAATGCCGAATTCGACGCCACGGTGCCTTCTGAGAAGTAGTAGAGCTGTCCCCAACTGCAGAGGAGAAACCTGGGCTGGAGGTAAAGCGAGCGAGCAGGGAGGCGGCGGCGTGGGTGAGCGGAACAGTCTAGAAACTGCAGGGAACAAAGGCGGAGTGACTGGCGCTCCGAGACCCTCCTCCCTGATAGAATATGCATGATCCTGAGCGAGGCCTCGCCGCCCGCCCGGAGCGGGGAGGCGTCCAAGGGAGGCGGGGAGCGCGCGCCCAGACGCACTCTCGGGCGCGGGGTGCGAGACAGCCAGGCGGCCCCGGCCGGCGGAGCGGGCTGCGGCTCGGGACCCACGCGGGCCAGTGTAAGCGTCCTGCCCTTCCTCCCGCTCCCGACCCCACCCGCGCCGCAGCCCCTCTCCTAGAGCCCTGGGGTGAGCGCCCGGCTGCCCGCCGAACCAACATCCTTTCCTTGCCCCTTCCCCTGTCCCCCACGGGGAGTGCAGACCCGGGAGGGGGCGCGTGTCCCAGGCTTTGAGCAGGTTGCGCCGGAAGGTGGCCACAGTCGCCCAGCGGGGACCAGGTGACGCACTCGGTCCCTCTGCTTTGCGCTCGGCCACCACACCAGCGGGNAGCGCCTCCCTGGCAGAGCCCGCCGCCCGCGCCCCGGCTCCCTGCGTTGTGCGGTGCTTATCTGGCAGATTTTTAAGTCCCTTCAAAAAGCGTTTTCCTCCGCGCGTGTTGCTTGCGTCCTCCTGGTTGGGAGTTTGCGGTAGGCAGAGGGAGGGAGAAGAACCGCCCGTTGCGATCGGAAAACACCAGGAGACCAGACCATCTCTTTCTGCAGCGAGGAGAAAAGACGCCTTCGCAGGACCCACAACTACCTGCACGTCCCTCTTGCCCTCGGTGCGCCTTCCTACCTGTGCCTGACGTCCACCCAAGCGGGCAGGCATGGGCTGTCTGGGCAACAGCAAGACCGCAGAAGACCAGGGCGTCGATGAAAAGGAACGACGTGAGGCCAACAAAAAGATCGAGAAGCAGTTGCAGAAAGAGCGCTTGGCCTACAAAGCGACCCACCGCCTGCTGCTGCTGGGTAAGGTCGGAGGCTCGCGGCCGCTCCGCCCCGCGCGCCTGGCACCCGCGGAGCGCACGGCCGAGCTCCCGTCCAGGATTGCGGCGAGCACCGGGCGGGGCGGGCAGGGGACCGAGACCCGACGCCGCCGACCGCGGCGAGCTCCTCCGCAGCAACCTGCGTGTCCGCGAAAATCCCCACGTAGGGCCAGGAAAATAATAGGGGTTAGCGGGGAGGGGTGGCCACGCGATGAGCGTACAGTTGACAGCATTCTTTTTGTTTGTTCCTAGGGGCTGGAGAGTCTGGGAAAAGCACTATCGTCAAACAGATGAGGATCCTGCACGTGAACGGATTTAATCCCGAGTAAGAAAGCCCAATTTCAGTTTTGCTACCGAATTGCATGCAGACTTTGTGACTTCTCTCCCAGCTCTCCCAACAATTCCTTTCTCTCGGCAGCTCCTTTGATGACCCAGGAGTCCTTTTGGCGGGGCGGGGGGGGGGGGATAGAAATTCTGTTGTTGAACCTGCTTAATTTAGGCAAATCTTTCTTCTGGCAGTGCAGAGTTTAAAAAAAATTGTTTAACAAAATATGATCTATTAGGTATTCTTGGGGTATTGATGTGCAATATTGGCACTGCTCTGAGCACTCAACCAATACACTGGTCCTTGGAGGGTGGGAGATTGCCTCCAGGACACCTGCCTATACCAGAAGTCCTGGGGTGACTGAGTTGTTACATAAAATGGCCTGGGTTTGATGTAACCCACACACATCCTTTCAAACACTTGAAATCACCTCTAGATGATTCATAATACCTGATATACATGTACATGTTATGTAAATAAATAATTGTTTAATAAATAATAACCGGGGAGTCTGTTGGGTGCAGATGTGGTTCTTTTCCCCTGTATTTTCTATATCTAGTCAGTTGACTCCACCTATGTGGAGTGCATATAAGGAGTCCAGCGGTATTTTAAGGTACACTTTTCTCTGTAGTCTCTCTTGCTCACATCTGTTTGTACACATGGGTAGATTTAAGTGTAGCCAAATCATTGCATTTACAAGCAGTGCTCATCACAATGTCGCCATGTTTTTGTGTGATCTGCATGCTTTAGTTATAAGACTGGGGCATTCAAGTTTGTTTAGAGTACAAATTAGAAAAGGATTGTTTTCCTTTCCCTGGTAAAAACTTTACAGATGTTGTCCTGGGAGTCAATTCTGACCTCGAATTCTACCAATGCTGCATGAGGTGTAAAATCCCACTCTTTGGATACCAATCAGTGCTGAGGGAGAATTAAATTAATAACTTTCTTCCAACATAGGGAGAAGAAACAGAAAATTCTGGACATCAGGAAAAATGTCAAAGATGCTATTGTGGTAAGAAATATTCTTAATGTTTGTTTACCAGAAAGATTAAGTAGTCTGTGCTCTAAAACTACACAGGTGGAGATTACATGTGTGAGATTATCACACGTGGAGCCCACATGTCACGTTTCTTTCTGTTTCTTTCTTCATCCCATGTTAGACAATCGTCTCAGCAATGAGTACTATAATACCTCCAGTCCCACTGGCCAACCCCGAAAACCAGTTTCGATCAGATTATATCAAGAGCATAGCGCCTATCACTGACTTTGAATATTCTCAGGTAAGTAAATCCTTCCTGAAATATTTTCAATAACTATTTTTAATAGGATGGCTTGTTGAGAATCAGTGTTAATGCTCATTCATTATTAACTCTTCAAAATCTAGCTCTATAAATATTTCCTCTTTAAGAAAATATTCGTGTCTGTTAAAAGTATTAAAGACAGTAGGACTGTCACAAGTGCTTTCATGAATTTCATGGGAAGACAGCATGCCTTCAGGAAATCTTGGTTGAGCTTTTTCCTGTATTCTTTAAAATGAACAATTAAGCAACATCCCAGATCTCAACAGCAGAGATTACATTAGTAGAGAAGAATACTGATGGTATGCAATCACCTCCCTGGAGTAACAGAAAGGGCAGAGTCCTGCGGACTCTCAGAGAGCACCGTCTGACTCCCCCACACCGGGCAGAGCTCATGCACAGGTGTGCTGCATCCAGTTAAACCCTCTGCAGGCTGCCTTCCTCATCACTACTTGGCAGTTGGTTTGTGCAGAGGGGAGTTTTCAGTATTAGTGGCCTCTTGTTTGGTGGATTAACATTTCTTAAAAATATTGCCAGTTGGAAATTCCATGAAGCAGATTTTAAAGGGAAAATCAGTTCCTCAGAAAGCCATTTTTGCTACAGTTGCACCAAAAGAGCCTGTATGTGTGTGTGTGTGTGTGTGTGTGTGAGAGAGAGAGAGAGAGAGAGAGAGATCAGTGAAAGTACTTTAGCATTTTTGTGGCCTGGCTTGGTGGTTTGGAGACAGCCTTCATTCTTGGAATCCTATCTTCAAGGACAGCTTGTGTAGACACCAGTTTGTGAGTGGAGGGGCTCCATCCACCCTGGCTGCAGGGCCGCGCACCCCCGCTGGCCCACGCCCTCTTAGCAAGGCTCTGTTATCCGCATGCTCTGTATTGGTATGAGGAATAACAACTACATTCTTATTTGCATCCTCTATTGTGATTTTTTGCTTCTGACAAGCACCCCAACTTAGCCTGTGACACCACCAGAATTTTTGAAAAGAAGTTTGGGGTGGTACCCAGGCAGAGGAAGGGACTGGGCATCTGGCACAGGGGCACACTGTTCTTCTAAAATTGTCTTTACTTGGATGGCAGAGAAGGGTTGAAGGGAAGGCGGGGCCAGAGAGGCCAGGGCCACACGTCAGCCACACCAGGAGCCCCCTTGTACCAGCCAGAGCGTGCTGGTGTCCTCCTAGGTCTCTGTGGCATTTTGCATGTAGGAGAAATCACCCAAAACGGTGGGGTCTAGTTTGGAAGCAGCAGTGGTGTCCCCTAGACATTTACAGACCACATGTGAACGTGGACATCAGTTCTGCTGTGTCTGCTCAGGAAAGAAAGTCATCTCTCCACGTGTCAATAGGTCAAGACGCATCAATCAGTTCCACACCATTTTCTCCTCCTGACGCACTCACAGAGAAGGGAGCCTTTATTCAATCTATTCAGAAACTGTCGGTATTATCCAAGGAGTCCATTTGATTCATGAACGTGGTCTCTAAGTTAAATTATATTTAGTTTAAATAAAAATATTCAAAACTTGATGAACCATTTCCTTTGAATGCATGTACTTTCACATTTGTTTTTTAAGGTTACTTAAAATTGGTGATCAGAAACCATAATTAACTCTCAAAAAAATAAAAGAGAACTGGGCAGTAGCAGAGACAAAAGTAATGTAATCCTCTTTTAGAGATGATGCTCTTCTCCAGGGTGACTCCAGTCCCGTTGTAATGCTGACATTCTGCCGTCTGTCTACTCCCGTCAAATGAGAGTATGTTTTATTTACAACTTAGACTTACACAGATAAGGAAGTTAATATCAAATATATAGTGTTCCTTCTGAAAATGTTATTTTTATTTTATGATGCATGCACATGATTTCCAGGGACATGTATCCATTTTTCCCAGAGTGCCTGGAAATAGTCACACTACTTATTTTATTGGATCATAAGTTTCTAGGTTCTCACCTTTGGCTCTAGCGGTGCTGGGGACAAACCCAGGGCCTCCCATGCCTGGCAGGGGGGGGCTCCCTCTTGAACCACATCTCCAACCCCAGTAAAATAACTTTTGAACCAAATGTACTCTATTACCAGAAATCAATTTTGGGAACTGGGCCGGTAGCTCAGTGATAGAGCTCGTGCCTAGCATTCGTAATCCCTGGATTCCATCCCCAGGCCCCCAAACAGAACAAATCAAATTTCTGAGTTCTTCAAGTTCAGCAGGAGAAATTAGAAGAATAACTTATTTAGAAATACAGGTGGGTTCCCCTTTGTTCTACTGCCTTTTCTTTGAATTCACTTGAACTCTGAAACTTCAGGGGTGATGGAAGGAAGGGAAATGTGGCCCTGCCTAGAAGCCAGGACCACTATAGGCAGGGTAGAGCTAGAGGCCAGGTCTTGGCCTCCTGGGCCAGGTGCTGAGCACGTGCTGAGCAGTGGGCTTCAGGAGGCCACTGTGTTTGGTCCAGATCACGCTGGCCATGGGGGAGGGGTCTGGAAGGAGGCAAGCTCTGGCGGCCACTTAGAGGCTGAGGTAGCATTCCAGATGCCAGGTGATAGGGTGACTTGGTGTGAGCTGGTGACCATGGACACCCAGAGAAGTGGCCCGAGTTAGGATTCACTGTGGAAATGGAGCCACTCAGACTAGCTGATGTTTGGACGTGGTTTGGGAGGGAGATGGAGAAATCAACAAGGCCAGGGGTTTGGCCTGAATTTCCCGTAGATGGTAGAAAGAGGGTGGGCGGAGGCGGGTGTGAGGAGGTGCCGCGAATTCTCCTGGTGGGTTGGAGACGCTGTTCATACTTGTCCTGCGGATGGGGTGGACAGCCTGGTTTGTGGGTTTGGAGCCCAGGGTGGAAGAGGCTGAGGACCTTCAGACCAGGGATGTTCTGGTGAGGTGGTTGTTGAGGAAGATTCAGGAGCCGACGGGGAGAGAGCCAGAGGTCGAGGGACAGCAGCTGGGCCAGTGCAGGGCTGAGGGCTCAACTGGGCCTTGGGGTAACATGGCTTTGGCAGCTTGAGGTCCCCAGTGCCCTTGCCCTGGGCTGGCAAGTGTTAAGGAGAGGGTGCCGCCTGGGACCCTGGAGCCGCAGGGCAGACAGGCTTTCCAAAGGTCCTCCTGTGACGGGAAGCTGAGAAGCAGGGCAGCAAGTCCAAGGGCAGCAGAGGCCAGGGAGGGCTTCTCTTGAGATGAAAGATCTAGAAGCAGCTGAATGCACACGGCCTGAATTGTCTGGTGAAGCAGGAGAAAGTGGCAGTACAGGCGGAGAATGGCTGTTGACAGGGCAGAAAGACAGACTACCTGCCACTGGACAGGAGGGAGCACAGAGCAGCAGGCGCAGGCCAGGTGAGGCTTCAGATTTGGTGGCACAGAGTTTGCTAAAGCAAACTGGCGACTTAGGTGAAGATGACTGTCTCGTGTGGGAATCATCCAGAGCCAACCCACCTGCCATTTGTGGTTTTGTTTGAGCTCAGTGGACGATGACAGTTGAGCCCTTTTGACCTCAAGGCCCAGGACACAGTTATTCCCTTCACCAGCCTACAGTGTAAACAGGGAGTTCTTGCAGACATGAGAAGCAAACGATCCAGCTGTCCTCGAAGCCAGCAAGAGGCTCACTGCTGGATACTGTGGAATTCTGGGGACAAGCCCAGCACAATGTGTTGGATTTGAATTTCAGATAAAATAAATGAAAAAGCGCTTTGCAGCATGTAAATCCAAAGGGAAAGGGAAGGTGCTGGTCCAAGGCGACTCATCCAGCCCCCGTTGCCTGGGATAGTGTTTTCCCCATCAGTGTGTCCAGACTTGAGATCACCCTGGCTGGGCACTGACTCTCCCCAAGACCCCTTCCCTGGCTGGCCCCAGGTCTTTGCAACCCAGTTTTGGGTCCCACCTGATGCATATCCACAGGGAGGGAGGGGAGATGAATAGGCTGTAGTAACTATCACAAGAGATCGGAGATCAGTGGGTCGATTATTAACAGGAAAATGTCATAGTTGCTCCAAGTCCCCAAAAAGCCTTTGGTGTGGAACTAAGCAAAATCACTGCTGAGAAAAACTGAAGTGCTTATTTGTTAATTTTTTCTTCTTCAAATGTGATATTGTATTGGCTCTTTTAAAATTATGTTTCATTAAATTTTTAAGGGGAAGAGAATAAATGAGTCTTAATAAGAAATGCAAAAGCAGTCTCACCTTGTGGCGCACGCCTGTCATCCCAGTGGCTGGGGAGGCTGAGGCAGGAGAATCACAAGTTTAAGGCCAGCCTCAGCAACTTTACAAAGTCCTAAGCAACTTAGTGAAACCCTGTCTCAAAATAAAAAAATAAAAGGGAAGTGGAGCTAGGGACATGGCTCATTGGTGAAGTGACTCTGGGTTCAGTTCTAGTATTGCCCCCCACAAAATGTAGTTCTATCTGGCAGTCGATGACCCATCGTTACCACTGGATGGCTTCTAAGTTAAAAATCCAGAGAGCTAGCTCGTCAGTGGTGCTCAGCTGGGCTAATGTGTGAGTGCTCAGTTAAAGTAGAGGCAGAGGACCCCCCAGGGACTGGGGCAAGGTCTGGCGAACCAGGCTGGCCAGTATGGGTCTCAGCTCTACTGTCTCTGGGGGCATGACCTCTTAGCTACGCTCGCCCATGTGCTCTGCCTTGGTGGCGAGTGAGTGTAGAATTTCTAGAACACACGGCAGTCATCCAGCTTAGGGGCTTTCCTTGCTGTTTCTGTTTGTCTGAGTCAATCAGCCAATTTGAAGCCACTGTGTAAATCGGGTAAGAGTGCGTGCCTCCGTGGGAGCCCAGGTCCCCAGCACCGTCCTCCAGTGGTGCTCCCCCGGACCTTCCTCCCAGGCCCCCCCCACTCAGCCAGGCACTGCTGGGAGATGCAGGCTTTCTGTGTCAGCTCCCCGAAGAACAGCTGGGGACCAGGCCCCCACCCCCACCCTCAGCTGGCACTGGAATTTGCATCTCATGTCTGGGTACACTGAAAATGTCACCAAAGGCCTGTTGCTCACTGAGGACCTGTGGGCATGATATGCCAGGGTGGGCTGGCTAGAGTGTCGGAGGCAAATGAATTCAAAATGATGTTGAAATCCACGTCCAGACAGCCACCCTCTTCTGGCCCTGGGAACCGGGAGTGTGCGGCTCAGGGGTAGAGCACTGGTGTGCGTGAGGTCCCGGGATCCTTCCCTAGCCCCGGGAGCAGGACAGACAGAGAAGAAGCCTCAGAGCAGGGTCCCAGGCAGGGAAGCCCGGGGCTGCTTTCCACAGGGAGCTGAAATGCATGAGGAGTTTCACGTATGGCGTGAAGAATGGGTGTCGTCTTAGATGTTCTCAGTGTGGCTAGAAGTGAGGGTGGCTCCTCTGGAGTCCCGACTGTCTGCCACAGCAGGAGCCATGGGGTGGAAGGGACTGGGCTGCTTGTGTGGGCCCGAGGCTGGGGCAGGGCCAGTCAGGTGCAGGAGAGGGACAGGTGTTGAAGGACATCCCTCTGGGATCTCTGGCAGGATGGCGGCCAGGTCTGGAGGGGAGACTCAGGAGCCAGCCTGGCTGCCCTCCGAGTCCAGCCCTGCCCCGTGCTTGCCGTGACCTGGGCGGGTTGCTCGCTGCTTGTCTGCTCTGCATGGTTCAGCAGCGGTGATCACAAGGCCGACCGCACGCGGCTGTCAGGGGTGACGATCTGGGGCGGTGGCTGGTCCCCGGGAGCAGCAGCTTCCACATGAGCTGCCTGCTCTGCCTGAGAAGGAGCATGGGCGGCAGGCAGCTGGGTGCAGCCCGGCCACCGCAGGTCAGGGGCCCTGTGTTCTCCTCCCATATCAGCTCGGCCCCAAACCTCCTGAGCTCCTCCCATCCCATGCGCCCTGAGATCCTGGTAGTCTAAACACCCACCCAGTCCCCGTCCCATCCCCTCTGGATCGCAGGCAGAGCCCTCTGAGCCCCTGCCACAGACCAGCACTGTCCCTACCACCTTACAGCATCCTGGGGCGGTGGCCCTGGGGACAGCGCTGGCCCCATGCTTGGAATCCTAACCTTTGCCTCCCTTCAGAGGTCAGGTTTCTGTGTGAGAGTCCTCCAGACACCCCACTGAATGATATGCCTGGACCTCGCTTCCTGTCTGCTCTGTCACTAGAGTGTCCCAGGGACCCCCACCCACTTCTCTATCTTGCTTTCAGTCAGACTTTCTTAAACCGACTTATTCGTCCTCGGTTCCCACCTGGGGCCTGCCTGGTTCTGTGATGGGCCCCGGGCTCCCACGGTGCACTGGACCTGTGCTGGCTCTGCTGGGCCTCGTCCACCTTTCACCTTGTTCTGGGGCTACAGGGTCTGCCCAGCTTTGCTTCGGGTTCTAAAAGTGCTTAGCTAATCCGACCGGGTGCTCACCCCAAAGTGCTTTGTGCTACCTGAAGAGAGAAAGGTGAGAGGTGTCTGGAATTGACCGCCAAGGGGAGTTAACACTAAAATAAGACCAGCTTTCAAGCAACAGGCATTTCCTCAGGAAGGTAGTCAGCATTTGGAATTTTTGTAAATGAGATATTCTGAATATCCTAGGTGTCTCCATTGGTTTTTTAAATGTCCCCAAAAAGATCCTTTTAAATGAGCCATTTCTTTAAGCTAGAGCTGCTTTCTCTAATCTGCACCTATGATAGTCTCTCTCTCTCCTGGAATTTGCTAGAAGGGCCACCTGCCTGTCAGATTCAGGCCATGTTGAGTCCATAGAGAATTCTAGAAGTCACACTTTGAAACTGAAACTGGTATGCGTTGAGGAGACTGGGAATGAGGTCCTTGTCGTGTGATGTCCCGGCTGAGGATAGGAACAAGGAGGTAGGACTTGGGAACATCCGCTGGTTTCCTGGGATGTCCGTGGAGCACCCTGGCCTGGGCCAGGATGGAGTGGGACTTCCCTGGCTCTTCCCAGGGGACTCTGTAAGCAGCGGTCTTCTGAGGGCTGGCTTTGAGGTCCCTGGGCTCTGACTACGGATGCCGGGTGTGAAGGGATCTGTACTGGGGGTGGCATGGACTGAGCCTGCTCCTTTGCCAAGCACAGGGAGGTGCATAAGGAGCAGCACTTTTCTCAGGCTGGAGGGGATTCAGGCTTGACAGGGAGGTGGTGCCGTCCCATGATGCTGTGCTCAGAGCGAGCCTCTAGGAGCACACGAGGACCCCACCAGCTGGCTCGTGCTGAGCGAGAGCCCCTGCAGGGCCAAGGGTCAGGTGTGAAGGTGGGCAGAGACAAGCACGGGCACCAGAGGCAGGGGACAGCTTGGCGACCTGCAGGCAGCAGCTCAGACAGGCACCCACACCTGGGCATCAGGTTGGGTGGGGCCATGTAACGTGGCAGGGGCTGGGCCCCTTCTCCTCTCGGGTGCAGAGACCCTGTCAGTCACAGGTTTCCCTCAAGGCAGGGACCGAGAGCTGGTTGCCTTTGGGACAGTCTCTCCTATATTCACAGTGAGGCTACGGAGGGACAGTATGCTGGAGCTGGTCTCGATGGGACTCGGGCATCTCCTCTGCTGGAGCCCTATCTCCAGGCCACAGGTCCATGAGGAATGCTGGGGGGGACCCCAGGAGCATTGTTATGGTCATTATCTTTCTTACTTTGCATATCCTGTATGCTAATAAGGAACTCTTATAGCAGAATATTGAAGTTAGATGTGTCAAGCGTATTAGAGCTCCATAAGATGCTTTTTTAAAAGTCCATTTTTTAAAATACTGTCATAAGGGGTCTTCCTGATAAATTCTTTTTATTTTGCAATAATTTTGAAATTACTCCCAAAATGTAGAAAAAATAGTCCAGCAAACTCCCGTCCGTCCTTGCTTCCCCGGGTGGGCGGGTGCTTCCTCACTCTCTGCTCTAAGGCACATTCCCACAGACACCTGAGAGGTGGCGCACACCCCCCTTCCCCCCGCATGGCAGTGTGTGTCCCCAGAACAAGGTCATCCACTTGTGTAACCACAGCTCAGCTATCAGTAATTATCAGCTACCGGCTGTTATCTTGCCAGTAATCCCGTCCAGGATGGAGCAGGACCTCCGATCTCTACCTCTTCCTGTCCTGACCAGGATGTGGCAGGTCCTGGTCAGAGCCCTGGCTGAGGGCTCCCGATGTTTTCTGGTGACCAGGTTGGGTTTTGTGTTTGGCAAGAAGGACGCTTGAGGGATCTCCATTCCTTCTCAGAGTGGCTGTGAAATTAACTCTGCACATGGAGCTGAGGTGGGGTCGTCCCTGCAAGGGGCCCCTGATCCCAGGGTCATTCCTAAGTAAATATAGGAATGTCTTTGGGGACAGAATAAATGCCCTGTTCTTACCCTAGCGCTCATGTGCTGGTTTTAGCACACTAGTGAATCTGAACCACATTGAACACGTAGAGGGGATGCTCTTGCCCTCTGGTCCTCCTTCTGTGGACTCTCTGTGAATCCTGCAGGGGACGTGAGGCAGAGGGCCCAGGCTGCTGCTTTCCATGTGCCGAGGAGACCCGCCTGATGCTGGCAGCGTCCCACCATGATGCCAGGAGCTGAGCCTTGTGGCTTTTATCTAAAGGGCTCGTGCTTACAGGGGTCCAATTGAAATCAGAGTAACTAAAGCAGTACTCTTGCAATCCCTGGGCCGAGAGAGTTCTGAGGCGTCCAGTCCTAGGAAAGTGTGACGTTGTACCAGAGATTCTCCATCCCAGGCTCCCCGGGTTTACGAGCCCTAGAGCCAGTAGTGTGACTTGCCTTCGCCTCTAAGGACACCTGCTGTTCGTGGAACAGGACAGGAAGATACTTTAGCATGAGTGCCTTTTGTCCCTGTCATTGCTGGCCTTATGTAACTTTGAGAGAAAATATTTTGAACTGTCGAGCTGTCTCTTGGGAAATGGCAGAAGGGGCAGGAAGCAGGCGACGTGAGTCAGCCCGGGGGGCACAAGAGCGCAGAGGTGTCGAGGGGCTGGGGAGCCCTGGAAGGTCTGCACAGGGCTCCAACTGTCCCGAGGATGCCCTCCATTGAAGGGCATCACCTCTTAAAATAATTCCTGGCACTTGCTATGCCATGTAAATGCATGCAATTCAATCAGTTTTCACATAACATCCTTGCCACAGAAGGAATTTCCATTTTAAAATCATGTCTGTATGTGTTGGAATAGGAAATATCAGTGTGGGCATAAAAGCCAAAAACAGGAAAGAAGATGGAACGAAGAGGGTCTCTCCTGCTGCTCACCCCCAGGTCCTCACCTGAGGCAGCCGGTGAGACATGCAGCAGCTGAGTGTTCGGCACAACAGCAGTTAGAGCACCCCAGCCATCTTCTTCACACACACACACACACACACACACACACACACACACGCATACATACACACACATGCACACCGTCACACAGACACACACACACACACACATGCACACATATGCACACACACAGAGACACACACACTGACACACAGACACACATGCATGCACACACACATGCACACATGCACCAACACAGAGACACATGCACACACATGCACACACTCACACATACACACTGACACACAAACACACATGCATGCACACACATGTGCACTCACACACACACACACATGCACCAACAGACACACACGCACACATGTACACATATGCACACACACCCTGACACACATGTGTGTGCACATACTAACACAGAGACACACATACACATGTACACACACCGATGCACACATGCAGCATGCACATGCACACACCCACACATGCACACATGCACACACATCCTGACACAGACACACATGCACACACATGCCGACACACATACACACACATGCATGCATATACACATACGCACACACGTACACACACAACACATACACACATACATGCACACACAAAACATACACACATGCACATGCATGCACACACATATGTACACACAGACACATGCACACATACACATGCACACACACCATGACACATGCACATATGCACACGCATGCTGACACACAAACACACATGCACACATACAGACACACACACCAACACAGACACACACGCACACACACATGCACACACATACCAACACAGAGAGACATGCCCATGTACACATATACACAGACACTCATGCACATGCACACACACACACATACACACCAACTTTTTGTGTGAGGTGCTGGGGAAGGAACCCACCAGCCCTTTACATATTTTTATCTTCTAATGAAGATCGTGTATTGTGAACTGTAATCACAGTTAACCTCATTAGTGGAGAAATATCTGCACGGAATTGCTATGTTTTTTACATAAAATCCAACCTTACAGTGAGTCGTATGGGACTGTGGGGCCTGAGACAAATGCCAGAACACGTGGTCCTGGAAACGCAGGAAAATCCAACTGGGCATCCCCCATGTTTCTGTTCTGAAGTGTCCAGCTGCCGGCTTCCTCCCCAGAGGAACCCCGTGGTTAGCAGAAGGACATTGGGAGCAGCCAACCTCTGGGTCCCGTGTGGTGGTCACTGGCCCGGGGTAATGGCCGGCAGGTCTTGGGACGTGTCTCCAACCTGCTCAGGTCCTTGCAGGGGTCCTCCTCCTCCCAGGAGCTGCCATTCAGGCCGAAGCTCTCCATCTAGAGTCTTCTGCCCACCTGTGTCTATTTCTGTCTCAGCCAGTTTGAAACTTCTGCCCAAGAAAGAACCCCTGGCTTCCTTTCTGTCCACATCTGTCCCTCTGTGCCCCTGCACTCTCTCCTCCTTCCTACTAGGTCTTCTCCCACCTCCTCAAACCTGGCTGGGCGCAGTAGCCACACCTGTAGAACCTGGGACTCAGGAGGCTGAGGCAGGAGCATCTGAAAGCCAGCCTCAGCTACTTAGCGAGACTCTGTCTCAAACTAAAATAAGAAGGGCTGGGGTGCGGCTCAGTGGTCAGCACTGGCCTGGCATGTGCCAGCCCTGGGCTCAGTCCCCAGTGCTCCACACCCCTCTGCCCTGCCTGCTGCTTTTCTCCCTCTTCCTGATCAACTCAGATTCCCAGAACCACAGTCTGCAAGCGTATGGTTGTCCTTATCCGCACGTTGATCTGCCCGAGGCCAGAACGACAATCTCGACCACCTGGTGACTAGTCAGTCAATGTCGAGTGATAACTCACAACAGGTTAGTTGCCTGCTTTTTAAGTCTCTCCATTTGCCAAGGCTGGGCTTATTTAGAAAGCAGATTTGTGTGGCATACTTTGAAATATTTATTTTTCAGTGCCTACCCTTTCATTCTTGAAGCTCACGGTGTGGTTAGTCACGTTGGGTTTGTCACTTAGTGCACCCTGATCAGGGGCAGGACTCACCTTCCCCTTGCTTGGCGTGGCATTTGGCATACATTTGTGCTCAGTAAGTGGGTGCTGAAACCAAGTATGGGCCACCCACTCATGCTCCGTCGGCACTCAGAACATGGGTCTCACAGAGGAGGCCACCGTATGCCCTCGAGGCTCGGGAAGCTCCGGCCTGATGGAGAGACACGCGTGTGTGATACCTCACATGTAGCACAGATAAAGGAGCAGGACTCAGCACGGACATCAGCGTGCAGATCAGGGCCCTGGAGCAGATGAGCTCACTCGGCAGCCCTTGAGGTGGTGGGACTTCCTGGCTGAGGGACAGTCTCACTCAAGGTTGTGGAGGAAGGACACCGCCTCTGCCCGGGCCCAAGGTGGGCGTTGGGGGCAGAGACAGAGAGATGGGCCAGGACTACCAAGGAGAGGGACACGCTTCCTGTTTTTAAATGTGGCACCTTGTAGGTAAAATGAACCTTCCCTAATCTTGCTTATTCTTGCCACTTATTCACATACACACTTTTAACACACATGCCCACATGTGCACACACATACACATGGGCCTGAATCATGCACAAAGCATTACCTGCATTTTGAACATTGCTTTGAAAATATTACCCAGACACAACAGCCAGCTCCGTGACTGTTCTTCAAGAATGTCTAAAAAGAATGAAAGATCTCTTGATAGCAAAAACATTTAGAGTTGGCTCTAAACCCAAAAACAGGAAATACACATCTCCTCTTGATTTCCCACTCTCCCACCACCAAATGAGAATGGCGGGAGCTTTAGCAGCCATAGTTTAACTGTTTCTAGAGCCGTCTGTGCAGTCTCTAATGAGAAGAATTTAACTGGTATGTTTGTAGACAAATGAAAACTGTCACTTGAGTTTTCATTTTTATCGAAAACCACATTCAGGGCTTTGTGACGTTGCGGTCAGGTTGTGTTTGTGCCTGCTGGTCAAGGTGTGGCAGCACCAACAGATGCCTTCTCTGGAGCCCACCAGCGGCCCCCGTCCTCCCTCAGGCCTCTGCCCCTCACTGTCTGAATGTGGTGCCACTTTACGGGATGACTTTCCACCTCGGAGTGTTCTGCTTCAAACTCCCCATGGATTGTTTTATCAGCCCCAAGCTGTCGTCTCTTTATGGTTTCCAGAAACCATAAAGAAACCAAGATGGCGCCCACTGGCATCCTCGACTGGGACAGTAGATCTGAACTGAGCCTGTGACGATTTCCACCAGTGTTTCTTACGTCTCCTGTTAAAACTTACATGTGAGGAGTGTCATCCTGTGAGCATGGCGGCGCCAGAAGTGCCAAATGGCTGCGTCATGCGTGCCCACGGCAACTCCAGCAGGACACACGGGGTTTGAATGAATAATGACGACACACTGTCCCGAGGGGGTGAAAGGAACATGGGCTTGGCCCCGAGGGAGCAGCCTGTCCCAGGGAAGGCCAGGCCAGCACTGGAGCCAAGCAGGTGACCAGGGGCAGCCTTGGAGGCATAGCCAGGGCAGCGCCAGGTGTGAGTCAAGACACACCCGAGGCTCCTCCTCAGAAACTCTGCCTCTCAGGAAGGATTTCAAGAGAGTCCAGCCCCACAGGAAGGTCATGGGAGAACTCTCCCAGGAGGAGGCCTCCCTGGACTGAATTTTCAGGCAATTCATCTGGACGTGTTGGCCCTTGCTGCAGTGGAGACTCTTACAGCATGAATGTGGCCTGAATAATATAGTAGAATAAATAAAACCCAGTGCGCATAACACAAGAGGGTTACAGGAAGCTCAGGCCGGCTCTGTGCTCCCATAAAAAGGTTGCTTTCAACTGTCCTGCTGGCCCTCCTGAGAGCGCTGGAAGCCCCTCCGCCCGATGGCTTTCCATGCTGCTCTGGGGCTGGCTAGGTCTGCACGGGCTTTCTATGTCAGGTGCTTCCTCTGGGCCCAACGGTTGGCCCAGCACTGTCCCCTTGCAGAGGTCCAAGGGGCCAGCGCAGTGGCTTCTCGGACACCGTCAGCCCCGCCTCTCCACCCACACCAGTATGGTGGCTCAGCATGGCTCCTGGCCTTTCAGCTAGCAGTGGAGCTGGGCTCTCGTGCGGACGGGCTTCACAGATGACCCAAGAAGGCCTATGTGGCCACCAGGGGGGTGCTGACCTGGAGGCACACTCAGAACACGTCCATGTTCATCCATCTGTGGCTCAGTGCTGCTCCTCCCTAGAGGAACAGTGTCCTCCATGAGGTAGGACCCTAAGAAGCTGCCAGCATTTGGCCACGTTGAGCTATAAGGTAGCATCCTTTAGGTGGCACGTGCCCATCAGTTTCTGGTACCATCCCTATGTCCCTGTCCCCATGTGTGGCAGGTGCCCTGAGGGGAACACTGCAGTCCTGCCACGGTGTCCAACCCTTCTCTTTGACACTGCAGCTCTCAGCCCCTGCATGCGTCTTCCTACCTCCCACCGGTCAGCAGCGTCCCCTCCCCCCACTTCCCCTCCTCTGTCCTGGAGCGTCCCTGCTGTGGGACCAGAGGTGGCAGTTTCCCAGTTAGCTACCTGTGTCACGGGTCACCACAGCAGCCCAGCACCCAAGCATCCCAATTTTGGTGGCTAAGCAGGAACTGTGTCCCCTTTCCTGCAGTTGCAGCAGTTAGCAGTCAGTGACGTCACCCAAGGGTCCTGAGGGTGTGGTGGGGCGGGAGGCGGACAGGTGGGCGCTCTGCAGAGCCAGCCTCTGGGGCTGCTCCCACAGTCCACCTGGTATTGCTTCTTGGGTTTTTGGTTTTTTTTTTAAGAAAGGAAACAAAATAGAACCAGAATTCTAATAATAATCATTCCCCACATGATCCTTCAACCGCTCTGGTATCTGTGATGTTGGTGGCTGGAGTAACCACCCTTAATGTAAAAGGGTATGGACCTGCCCTTCACCTGGCCTGCGCCCTGCTCCGTCTCTCGGCCCTGGGTGGGTTCAAGAGCATCTCTGTGCTCGGTGTCCCCGTCTGTGAAGTGGGATGGTAGCGGGAATGCCTGTCGCACAAAGCTGTTTGGGGGAATCAAATGCAATAATCTACAGTGCTGCACGCTGTGGGCAGCAGCGTGAACTTCAGAGGTGTCACATGCTGCCCCAGGCCCCTGTAACGTGGCACTTAGCTGCTGTCCTGAATGTTGCTGAGCTCTGAAGCTCTGCACACTCAATCTTGGGGTTTTGCTTTCCAGCCCACGTATGCCTTGGTGACAGCAAGGCTCTCCCTGTCTCCTTGGAGACTCAGGGCAGCTCCTCCTATCCTTGCTGGACTCCTGAGGGAGCAGTATGGGCCCCTGGGTAGATGGAGGGGTGGCACAGAACTCCCCCGTCGGATGCCTCCTCGATGCGGCCAGAAGCCATGCACGTGCCCAGGGTGCCCAGGAACACGCCTGGCTCTGGATGGATGACCAGTCTGTGGGTTTCCAGGGGACTGGGCCTCTGGCGGCCCTCCAGAGCTTGGTGTTGTGCAGGAAGGGTCAAAGTGCCCCATTCCACAGGAAGTGCCTCGGCCTGGGATAGATCATGTAGTTCTGATAAACGTGCACACAGAAATGCTTCCGCTGTGTCCTCTGGGTGTCTGGTGGTGGTGGTGACGGGCCCCACCCTGGTAGGTGAAGGTGATGGCCACTCACAACCTGCAGGAGCTGGCTGCCTTGCCATTCACACAGACTCACATGGGACGAGACTGCCCCGAGGAGGCCGTGGGCTGGGGAGGTGGTCGGATTAGCCCAGGCAGTTGACCCAGAACCTGCCCCCGCACAGCTCAGTGGCTCCCCGTCCCCTGGCACCCTGCCTCTAGGCAGGGTCGTCCATCGGCTGGCCTTCCCTCCTGTGGTCCTAATTTCAGAGCCCAGGTTGGTGGGAACCGCTGGTGTGTGACAGAGCCTGAGCCCTGGGTCTGCACAGAGCAGAGTAACAGGGTGGTGGGCTCACCCCGCTGGGCACCTCTGCATCTCATGGTGACAACCCTCCCTGCAGCCAGTGGCCATCCCTCTGCAGAGGACTCTGTGTGGCAGAGACCTGCTGAGCTTCCCCTGGACCAGCAGTGGCTTCCTAAGTCTGAAGGAATCACTGTGGGACACCTCCCAGCCATAGCCAGTGATCCTGGAGGGACCTGGCTAGGGTCCTGAATTCCAGGGGCTGAGGAGTTCCTGCCAACACTCCTGGGTAGGAGGGCGGGGGCGGACATCGGCTATGGGCCAGGCCTCAAGGCCACACCTGCCCATACCCTCTGGCTTTCCATGTGCCCACATAGTCAGACCCCGCGTCAGAGCCATGATCCAGTCCTGAGTGCTCAGCGCTCTGTGTCCATGGGCTGACTCCTAGCACACTTGTCAAGGAGCCTGTCCCTGACCCTGTGAGGAGGAGAGAGGGCCAGGCGGAGGGACAGTCTATCCCCGGCCATGTGTAGTGGACAGAAGGCCAGTCGGAGGTACAGCCTGTCACCGGCCCTGTGAAGAGGATAGAGGGCCAGGTGGAGGGACAGCCTGTCCCCAGCCCTGTGAAGTGGACAGAAGGCCAGGTGGAGGGACAGCCTGTCCCCGGCCCTGTATAGAGGACAGAAAGCCAGGTGGAGGGACAGTGCTTGTGCCCGGGGAGCCAGCACCAGAGCCACTCTCAGCAAGATGTTGGAGGTGTCATCCACACTCTGAGGGAGTTCCCTAGGCCCACGTCCTGCTAGGAACAAGGACAGCCAGGAGGAGAGTGGCCGCGAGCTGCTCTCAGGAATGGTCACTAGGCCCTTCTGTCAGTGCGTGAGCATCACAGGGTACTTGTGCAGTCTTGAGTGTGTGTCACTCACTCGCTGTGGCTGTGATCTCCCAAGTGAGTGACATCGGTGTTCACGGTGGCCCTGGAGCGTCGTGTCAGTACATGGCCGTGCTGGGGGCAGCAGGTTGGTGTACACCAATGCCCCTGCGAGTAGGCAAGTGGCACCTCATGCTGCAGCGTGAGACAGCTGCTGTCACTGTGAGGGAATTCGTCAGTTCCATGGTCATCTCTCAGGGCCACTATGGTGCACGCGACCATCATGGACTAAGCCTCATGGCACGTGACTATACCGTGATCTCAGGCAGGGACAGATATGCTCAGGCACACATCCAGAGCTCAGAAGCACATCCTTGGGGACATTCTATACGAGGACTCATTTCCTGGGATGCCTCTGTGTCCCCACCACAGCACAGTAGTGGACCTGGCCACCTGGAGAGCTTTTTGTCTCGTTCACTGAGATTGCTCTCCTGAGGTCCACCGCGGCAGTCAAGACCCGATGAGAAGGCTGCAGGCGGAGGCAGTTTATGACCTCCTCATCCCTTGCCCTCGCTCAGCGCCTCCCCGCTGACACCTGAGAAGTCAGGTGTCCCTTTGCTGGGAGAGACCCTGCAGAGTCCCCAGTGTGCACACCCCGTGGCCCCTAAGCCACATTCCTCCTCCTCACAGCTGGAACCCAGGCTCTCCAGCCTCTTCCAAGTGGACTTTACAGGACGTTTTGCAAAAAACAACCAGATTCCAGTTTGCTGGTTAGGAAGAAGAATTCCATGCTGTTGAGAAAAGAAGTTCTTTTCATTGGAAAGCGAGTGTTAGTGAGAGCTCCCCTCGTGGGGCACAACTCTCCCTGTGGGGTGAGAGAGGACGCCCTGATGGGGACTTAAATAGTGCTCTCTCCTCCTTGAGTTTGGACCAACTGCAGTTCTGCTGAAGCGGCTTCTGCTCATCACTGGTTATCGACTAGGAATGAGGAAGGCTACACACAGGTCCCCGTCTGCTTCCCAGACTCCCAGGAGGTCACTCCAGAAGTCCAAAAACCAGACGCTTCAGATCGAGATAAAAACCCATTGTTCTTGTTCTCAACATCAGGAGTCAGGAGGAAAATACATCTTTTTACCACTCTTCTATCCTTTGGTCCTCTTTTTAAACATAAGCATAGGAGTTGGTTCAGAGAATGTCCAAGGGAGTTCATTGATGAGCAACAAAAAGGAGATGGAGGGCCTTGACCAGGTGTAGACCACACCGGTGGAAAAACCAAAACCAGACGCTAGGACTCCTCCTCCTGAGACCATTATTCCTACAACTCAGGTGTCCACAATGCGGCCCTGGTGAGAATCCTTCACTTTTAAGGTACAACGAACCACCCAACCCACAATCACCTCCAGACCTGGGGTGTTGCTCAGTGGTGACGCACTGGCCTGGCACGCATGAAGCCCTGGGTTCCATCCACAGGACCACCAAAAAAACCCAATCCTGTGTAACTACAGCTGGCCTCTGTGGGAAACTCCAGCACTCTGTACCCTGCTCTCCTGAAGGCCAGTGACAGGCAGCTGATATGGAGCCAGCTTCACAGCACCCTGTGTCCAGAACCCAGTGAGCACCTGCTGCTCATGACGAGGACATCGCACAGCAAGTGAACTTGGAAGTACATCTATCTCTGCACCGCACCTCCGGCTGCACAGGCCAGTGGGAAAGCACAGAGCACTGGACAGGAAGAGGCCTCAAGACTTGAGGGACACAACAAAGAACAATCTCCCTTGCCAGTCATTTAATTAGCACCCTTGACATGTCTTCCCACTGGGTGCCGTGGTGCAGGCTACTCAGGAGGCTGAGGCAGGAGGATCTCTGGAGCCCACCAGCTCAGGGCCAGCCTGGGCACCCCTCGGAAAGCGCTTTCCCTAATGACACCCTTCATGCTTTTCTTTTCAAACCATTTAGTCAGATGGGCAGCCACAGAGGTTTTGAAGTTGTGGAGGATTCACCCCACACAGAAGGATGGGCCGTCACATAGCCCCTTCTACTTCCTGGGGCTTTAGACATAAGTGCTCACTGGGTCCTCACGGCGCCCCCACCAGGAACCGTCAGGGAACTGCAGTGCAGAGATGGAGGTGGAGCAGCCCGTCAGCGGAGGGTTCAGGATGGGAACCCCAGAATCTGTTCTGTGCTCTTCTCCCATTCTCTGGCTGCCCCTGGGACAGATCTGCCTTCCCACAGCTTGTCCCATGCTTGGCATCCCATGGCACGGCTGCCTTCCCACAGTTAATCGTGGCCCACGCCGTGCTCCTCAGATAAGGGCACCCCAGTGTGCACGGACAGTCGAATGTGTGGTGACTTGGGACTGCCGAGCTAGGCTGGCTTTCACCTCCTGGGTTACCTGCCCTGAGCGCTGGGGATTTTTCTGTGGCCCCCAAGCAATGTCCACCCTTGGCACAGATAAACCAAAGGTGAGTCAGTTCCCTGGGGTGTCTGAACCGTGCCCTGTTGGTGGATCTGTCCCGTCAGATCACTGTGCGTCACATGAAGTCCTATCTCCTCCTCCTATTTTTATTATTTCCTCAAAAATGGTGTCAACTACCAACTGATTGGGCATCCCAAAGGGTTGGTCTGGGGCCTGGGTAACATCTGCAGAGGCCATGTCCTGTCACAGAGAAATGCTACGGAAGGGTTTTGTCTTCCCTCCCCCTCCCTGTGCTTGTGAGCCGTGGAATGTCACTCGGAGACACTCTGGGCGAGGGGATACAGAGCAGCCTGCCAGCTCTGGGACCCAGGGAACCACAACAGAGGTCTTCCTGGATGCACACAGTGGGCACATCGGGACCCAGGGAACCGCGACAGAGGTCCTCCTGGATGCACACAGTGAGCACATCAATGAACATTTGAAGAGAAGCAAACCCTGTTTTTACCAAATTCTGGCATCGTCAGGGAGACACATCCCAACAGCAAGAGTTGGAAATTGTAGAAAGAGCCAGAGGCGAATTGCAGAGGAAAGGAAGGGCCAGCCCCTCCTAGGCCGGCGACAGTGGCCCTGGCAGACAGAGGAGTTTGGAGATGGGGGTCTCTGGTGAGGCAGAGGGAAGGCCAGAGATGCTGATCCACGGCAGGCGCCACGGCAGACTGCGGCAGTTCGCCTCTCTTGCCTGGGACTTCCACCCGAGCCTCCTTCCCCTGGATGCAAGCGTGCTTTCCACACCAGTGTTCACAGGGGCACATGGCACGTGGCCGGGGCTGCTGGCAGGTAAAGCAGCGGAAAGGCTCCAGGCCTGAGGCACAGAGGACCTGCTGACATGAGCCTGTGTGGCAGAGCAGGCTTCATTGCGCAACCCGAAAAGGGGAAGTCACCTGGAATGAAGGGAGCTCACCAGGTCCAGGTCCCAGGACAACCTGACTATTCAGCAAAAACTCAGATCTAGGAGTCACTCTGTTTGGGGGTGTCCCTGGGCCGGCCGCCTTTGGGTAAATTCCCCAGTCACCTCCTGTGTCGGGTGGTCTGGAAACTGGGCTGTCACAGTGACCAAGGCACAGTCCCTCCCCGAGGAGTTCAGCAAGCTTCTGCCAGCAGTGAGCCACTTACCCCCGGGGCCGCTTGCAGTTCCACTCGTTTCCTTGCATCATACTATAAAATTTAATTGTGCAGCCATTAGTGAAGATTAGGATGGAAAATACCAACCTGGGGTCATTTTCCACGCACTTGAAGAAGCCTTCTTCTGCTTACTGAGTAGTCAAGGATGTCTTCGTTGAGTCCAGGTTTTCAGTTCTGTGACGGGTTCTACAAAATTGGCCCAGGAGCATTAAGATAGGCTGGGAATCATAATCTAGCACGTGTGCTATCAACGTTGTGTATACTAATAACCTTCTGAGCGATATCTTTGTACACTATGGACCGTGTTTAAGTTCACACAGGTGTTCCCTACCTGGGACCCTGGAACAGGATGACTTGGGACCATTAGAACTCAGACCCCTAGCTCAGGCTGTGCCTGGCCTTGCTTTCATGCCCCATCTGTTACAGGGACTCTGGTGGTTTGGGTTACACTTTTCAGGTGTAAGACAAAATTATCTCTGTGACGAATTTCTATCTTTGATTTTTTAACCTCTTTTCTGTGTGCCGTGACCTGAAGTTTTTCCACAGGCCCTTGAAGCCAACCCCGGAAGTCAGGGTGTCTTTGTACAGCCACTCTGGCCCAGGGGTTTATCCTGTTGGATTTCTTGTACGTAGGTCTTCTTTCAAAGCAAATATCTGAAATTCTTATTATGTCTCTCTTATTTTAAAAAGATTTTTGTTAAATGTAAGACTGCCAACTCTGGGATGTAAATATTTTAAGGTCTTTTAAAAATGTTTATGGTTTTCTGGTGGAAACTTCTTTGACTCCTTAAAAGAAAAAATATTTCAATTTCTGCCATAAACTGGAGCATGATTCTCCGTCCACACAGATTTCAAAACTATTCCAGTCAGCTCCTGTGAAGTGTGGGACCCTGGATCCCAAACCTGCAAGGACTGGAGTCCGTCCTCCGTCAGGCATGGCCTCTCAGCCAGCCTGCCTTGGGCCTCCCCATCTGGAAAATGGGTAGATGAGGATCTTGCCCTGAGGAATGAACTGGATCGGTGCGTGGAGCAGCTGGGGAGGTCAAGAACACAGTACACGTGAATCATTACTGTTGTGGTTGTTGGCCAGGTTCACAGACTGGAACCATAAAGGGACTTGAATTGCAATGAAAATTATCCAGAAACCCAGAAGACGCTGACACACTGACGGGGCAGCCCTGTTCCCAGAGGTCCACTGTTAGGCAAGACCCAAGTCACACCAGGGGACAGTGACTGGTAGCAGGACCAACCTGTTCCCCCCCAGGTGTCTTTGCTTTTCAGCTGACCCGGGGCTTGTCTGCAGGATTGATGTGCTGCAAGTGAATTTTAAATATCAACTACTATAATTATACAGTTAGGGCTACAATTAATACTCATGGCTTGGGGGCCGTTTTGAGTGAATTTAAGTGTCAGACAAATGTTTTATTTTTTTTTAATCTACGTTTTCTTTTACATGCATCTTGGCAACATGCAATATTTGCAAACAAACGTGCCCCAACTTATACACATGATGGGTCTTAGAGTGTCCCACAGTCCACTACAGCTCTGCAGCCTGAATTCCTTTGTGCTACCAGAGCCAGGAAGCCCACCTCTGGATTGGGCGATCTTGACAATGCACCTCACACAATATGTGATTTCTGTGTCTTATAATAGACATGCACATCTCATGTCATAGCGTTTCTCCTCCCATACACCCCCACACCCTCGAAAATCTATTATTAAAACAGTGCTTCATCAAGAATGGAAAAAAATATATCATTTTGTAGAAAATTAAGCATCAGATTGCTTCGAAAAAAGAAAACTGCAGTTGTAGACATTTCCTTGGCTAATTGCATAATCCTTTTTAAAATGTCATTTTATATAAGGAGCAAATTAGTGAATTACTGGGTTCTTGGGAGATTAACCTTGCCTCCGTGAGAATTGCAAACTGTGGCGGGCTGTCTGGCATCACACAGGCTGCAGGGCTGCATCCATGAAGCCACAGGAAAGCAAACCCTGAGCTGCACAGGACAGACATCTCAAGCCACCACCTTGCAGTTTATTCTGCTGCTTGAAGAAAACTTAGGAGAAGGTGCTGCAGAGAACAGGGATACAATGGATGCAAAATTAAATTTGTTAAATAAATACTGTCGTGAAGAATGTATAACAGGAGACATGCTCTAGAATATACATAGCGATACTGTTTGCAAGACTAAAAGCAAAGAAAGAACTCAAATGCCCAGTAACAGGACAGCGGATACACAACATGTGGGATGTTCACACAGTGAAATAAAACAGCAGCCAATGGGTTGCACACACTCGACCTAACGGGGCAGGTCTCAGTGCCTTCCGCAGAGTCAAGGATGCACGCTGCTAAGATCGTACCCAGCACGACGCTCCCCGAAAGCTCAGAACAAGCAGAATGACATTGTGCCGCACAAGCACACGTGTGTTGGGATGATGATGATGAGAATGGTGGTCACAACATTCAGGAGAGGGGAGCAGAGGCAGGGGGAGGGATGGGAGGAGAAGGAACACTAGAGAACACAGATTTTGACCAGGCCTGCTGTGGGGCTGGGAGGGGCTCAAGGTGTCCTTTGCATTATTTAACAAACAAATGATCTCCTGCAGACACACTAAAAAGAAATTAAAGCTTTCCCTTTTTGAGTGCTTTTGTTCTGCTTTTGCAGTGCTGGGGATGGAACCCGGGGCCTTGCACATGCAAAGCAAGCTCTACCACTGAGCCACTCCCCAGCCCCGTCTGGTTTATTGACAAGCGTTCTTCTTTCTGTCATGCCTTCTTAAAAAAAAAAAAAAAAAGAAATATATATATATATATTTGTATCTGATATTGAAAGCATTATGTGAGCACATGCAATGAAAAGGACCCTAAGTCCCAAGAATCGTATTTGGAATTTGTGTTGATTGTGATGGATGACAATGCTTCAGAATTGCTACCCCCAAGTTCACGAGGTGCTACCCGCAAAAAGACAAACTATCAGATGGGGAAGATGGATCCGCACCTGGTTGAGTGACTAACCGTCGTGCTCTAGGTTTCTAGCCCTTATTCCTGCAGTTAGTCAGACTAACTCTGGAAGCAAGGGCGTGCTGGTTACTTTTTCACCCTGAACGTGACCAGGTTATGTTAGCAGTGTCTGCTGACCACCTCACATCTGGCAGGCACAGGGGTGGGGGAGGCTCCCCCTGGAGCCAGCCGTGAGCACGGAGCCCACCTCTGCTGCTCCAAGCAGCGTCACCTCAGGTCCCTCTCTTTGTCCTCTGAAATGGGCATGAGAACCGCAAGGATTAAAAGGCCAGGCTCCAAGGTCGCGCCTCATAAGCCCTCTTAGCTATTCAGAAAAAATCATGTTTAAATCACAGTTTTATGGTCTGCATTTGCAAAGCTGAAAAAGCCCGCCGCTGTCCGTGGCCATCGTGTTCTGACAGACATGTCTCTCCACCAGCAGTGACCAACACAGGAGGCAGACACCACGTGTGAGCCCCAGATGCAAGCCACACGTGTCACTTCCCATTGTCTAGTAGCCACATTTTTCAAAAAATGAAAAGAATAACATAAACTCTAAACAATACATTTTATTAATACACTATACCCAAGATATTATTCTATATGTAATTTTTAGAAATTATTAATGAGATATTTTATATTCTTTTTTCATGATAGATCTTTTAAATCTAGTGTGTAATTCACATGCCTCACACATCTCAGTCGGGCAAGCCACATCCCCACGTGCTCAGAAGCCACCTGTTACTAATGGCCACCATTTCAGACAGGGCAGGCGGGAACCGGAGGACACATATCCTGGGCTCTTTGTCCTTAAGTTCAACCAGTTGCAGAGAGAAAACAGTCACTGTATCTGTTCTCTGTGGAACAAACTTTTTTCCTCCTAAACAATACAGCACAGTAACTATTTACATAGTATGTATATTATATGGGGTATTGTAAATAATCTGAGATGATTTGAATATACTGGAGGATTCTGTAGCTTATATGCGACTATTTTGCCATCTGAGGACCTGGGCATCCTCCTTCCCCCAGAGGAGGAGCCTGCAATGGTGTCTTCCTTGATAGCGTCAGTGTCCGTGGTTGGAAAGTGCTGGCTGGGTATGGGCTCTGTCTGTACTTGCTCATTGGCCGCAGGCCTCTCTGGCCCACCCCCGGCCCCTGCTCTCAGGTTGAGGCGTGGGCACTGCCCAGTGCTTGGGAGTCACGCTTCCTCCTGACATGGCCCAGACCACGTGCCTTTGGTCTCCTGGTGCTGACAAGAACCTCTTGCTCTTAGAGGCCTGTGTGTCTCCAGGTTGGTGAGCCAAGTGTCCACCCTAGTGGCTGTGACCCTAGCCCAATGGACTGCTTCTGATCTCCCGTGTCACCCACCAGACCAAATCTAACCAGGTGGCCCTCGTCCCTCCCTGCATGGTGGTTGTAGTCAGCCGGACCCTATGTGGGCAGCGGGTGTGACTGCCAGACTTAACTTTGTCACACCCTCGTGGCTTTCCAAAACCTGGTGCTGTGCTGGGGACGGGACTCAGGGTACACATTCGGGAAAGGGCTCCACCCCAGCCACACCTGGCCCTAAAACTCATTCCTGATCCCTTGCTCAAAAAGAGCCATGTGTGTTTTGCATTGCTCAAGCAGGAGCAGGTTGTGTAATTTTGTTCTTTTTGTTTTATGCATGTACTTTTTAGGGTACTTAGTAATCCACTCAAAACACAAATTAGCATTTTATTTCCGAGCCAAGCTTTGGCTGTGGCCTGCGTGCATGTTAAAAGCACTACATTCTGAATGTGAGTAGGAGATATGAGGTAAGCTGCTTCCCAACTCTGTGGATTTTGGGGGAAATTAAAAGAAAGCCAAGACCTGAGTGGGGGGTCTTACAGGAACCGCTCTCTGTGGCCTACCCCAGCTAGCAGCCTGCACAGGTCCCCGTGCTGTGCCACGGGAGCCTGGAGCGTGGGAGGAAATCTGTGATTCATGGTGCACAAAGAAGTGGCTTTTGGAAAAGGGAATAAACAAGAGGAGTTACTCAATCACTAGGATTTAAACCTGGGAAGACAACCAGCTCATGAGTGTAGAAAGAAAGTTCCAGATAGTATATCATTTTTAGTTTCTCCAAAGTCTGGAGCTATCACTTGGTGCTTGTTGTCCCTGGGCTCAGTTTTTGGCCTCCTGAAAAGAGGCCCTGCCTCCCTGCCTCAGGCCAGCAAGGTCTTCTGGGTGGTTTTCTACCAGATCCCACTTGACAGAGTTTGGAAAGGTGAGAGGTGAAAGTTGAACAGATGGACCTTGAGTCTGCACCCTCTCACGATGCCACCCTGAGGGAACCCTGCAAGTGTGGAGGGGGTGTCTATAGGGCTCTCGGAGCTGGGGACACCTCGTAGGGAGCCATGAGCCTGGAATACAGTCACCCTTGTGTAGACCCAGGCCCTGGTCCCAGGAAACCCTGTGGACACCCAGATCCCCAGGTGCTCGAGTCCTTTATAAACCACACGGCTTTGCATGTGACCTGGGCATGTCCTCCACCTGCTGTAGATCATTTCCAGGTCATTTATGTACCCAGGACATGTAAGTGCAGTGTACATGGTTGCCACATGCCTTGCTTAGGGAACAAAGACAAGAAACTCTGCGTGTTCAGCACAGGCACCTGCTTGGAGTGCTTTCGATCCTGGGTTGGTTCATGGATGCGGAACCTGCCGACAGAGGCAGACAGTGTGAACTTCAAGCACTTGTCACGCTGAGGACGTGGGGCCACACTTCACAACTCTGGGGTCCGGAGGGAGCCCAGCAAGGAGGCCAGCGAAGACCCCGTCACCTGCCACTCCCTTCTAAGAACCCAGACCCTGCACAATACCCCACACAGCCTTTACAAGGATTTTCAGTTTTTTCTCTCTCTAGCAGGTGGTTAATGGTCGTGGGTGACAGAATTCGGTGTCACTGAAATGCACTGTTTCTGTTTTTTCCAATGTTCCTTTTCCTAAATGGGGCCCCAGCTGGCACAGCCAGTGTGAGAAGGCCGGAAGGGATCGCGCTGCGCTGACCCCTGCTTTTATTATCCCCTCCTGCAAAGGCCTTGGCCCTGCAGGGGTTAAGCGCCAGCTCCTCCAGCTCCGCTGGTGTCAAGCTGTTATTGAAGGTCTCTAGAGACTTCCACCCACCCGCCTCCCACTCACCTGCAAGTGAAAGACGTTTGAATTCCTCTCGCAAGGGAGGAAATTATTAAAGTGAGAGAAAATGACTGTTCCGTGTTCTAAAAAGGAGAGAGAGGGAGAGTGGGGCTGTCTCTCCTTCCTTATTCCCTCCTGTGAGGGGCACCTGCCTCCCAGGGACTAGGAGGAGGGGAGGCCCCGCACCTGCCACTGCCTGCGTGGTACTGGACGTCCTGTACTAACGGGGAGCCCAGGTTCACAGGAAGAGGTCCTCACGGGGCAGCTTTGCGCAAAGACCCCGACATTCCTAGGGGAATGAGGCGTAGGAGAGGCTTATCTTCTTCAGTCCTCTGAGCACCCAGACTCCCAGTGAAACAGAATGCACTTGGGGTCAGCTCTGAGGGAAAAGCAGTGTTCGTGATGATTCTGCTATGTGTAGTTGAGGGAATGCCAGAGATGGCCTTTACAGATTTCCACTTTGATTCTATGTTTGGGGACATCAATTCATAATGTCCCTGTTGATTCAACTCCGTGTCGTACACCCCAAGCTAATGAAAATATGGGTTCACATGTGTCTGCTTTACCTTATGCTGTCCAGGGCGTTGGGTCAGGTACTCGAGGGGGGATGGAGGATTTTAAGATAACCCCTCACCTAGAGCTACTAGGAAAGGACCAGCAGTCGTGAAAAGCAGTTGGCATCTCCTCGTGATGCAGAAACGCAGAACAGGGACCTGCTGGTCACAGCCCTCTGGGGCAGCAGTCATTGTGCCTGGGGCTGGCAGTGTGGTGGCCTGTGAGGTGGCTGCAGCTGCTCAGCACTCGCAGCGTTGCCATGATGTCACCCCTCGGTGATGCTGCAGGGAAACATGGAGAACCGTGTGTGGATCAAATGCTGGCTGGGTAGCTGCACTGAACTGAGGGACGTTAAACCAGGAGGCTGGCTCCGCCATGTCGGAGGTCTGCCTGCCTCCGTGGACCCCTTGCTGAAGTTCATGTGTGTTTAGGGAACCTGCAGGGTGAGATTGGAGGCACCTGCAGTGGAGGTACCAGGGGAGGCCTGCGTGGGCTCAGGCACTCAGCTTCCCCGACATTCCAACTTCCCGCTCCTTCTGCAACACCCCTCTTTTATTTCCTGCTGTGCCCAGTAAATTAGTCCTAGAGCCATTAACTTAATTGGGCCGTAGAGGATATGTGTGCTGTTCCTAATGGGCTGTGCTTCAGAACCCCCTGGGGAGCTTGTCACGCAAGATCCCTGCACAGATCCTCAGAGGATTCCCAGCAATTCTGACTCAGGAATGCTTGGGTGACGGTTCGCAAGCCTGTTTTAAAGTCTCCCCAAGGGTTTCCAAGGCACCACCAGCTTTGGCACTGGCCACGCAACACCTAGTGTGGCTGTCAACAGGAGCCGAGGTTAGGACGTGGCCCAAACCCAGGATGAACTTGCAGGTTCTCTTGAGTGTCAGCTAGCCACGCGGACCCCCAACACCCACCCTCTGCCTTCTCGTAGTTCCTGTCCCCAATCATAATAACCAGGGTGTGTTCCCATAGCCCTTTTATATTTACAACTAAGCCTTGAAGTTAGAAAAGGTATTCATAGTGTTTTCACTTAAAAACAGTTTGTCTGGTACATTTAAGTGCTGGCTGTCGGGGGGTTCTGTACCACAGCTGGCTCTGTCTCCAGATCCAGCACCTGCTCCCACCTTCGAGTGGCCTCCCCACTAGGTGCCACACCTGCTGTGTCAAGTCACACCCTCCAGGGACACAGGAGAGCCAGAGAGCCAGTGGGGTGCGGGGTTCAGCTTTGGCTCACGAGTGAGTCAGCCAGGGTGAGCCCCAGGTGAGCCATGGAGTCTGCTGAAAGCCCACGTCCTACCTGGTGACTCCCAGGTGACAGGCGTGTCAGCCTGGGTGAACAGAGGGTGGTCAGCGAGCTTAAGGTGGCCTCCAATACTGTACCAGCAAAGCCTGCTCCAGGTTCTCCATGACCAGGCTACAGGGGGCAGGTTCCAGTCTGGTTGGCCCTGTCTGAAGATGGCTTACACACCTCTGTACAGGATTTCCTCACGACCTCTCAGCCATTTGATGACCCCATGCACACACGACACAAGGTCACAGCAGGGAGGGTGGGAAAGCCACAGGCAGCTAACCAGATTTCCCGCCAGTCAATGTCACACCTCTGTAGACGCTAAAGAGAAGTGACAACGTCCTTTGAGTGGGTTATTTTAGTGAAGTACTCTGGGTTCTCTTTCATCCTGCTTGAATTCTATTCCCACTTTTATCTTGGCATTTGCCACCAGGAGTCAGGAACGATGTTAGATTGAGGATCTTTCATGCTAAATATCGATACAATGCCTTTCGTCAAGAGGTGCCTCTGATTCATTGATGGGATTAAGTGTCGAATTCTCAGATACAGGTAAACGTCTTATTTGGAGTAAAACAAGTCTCCTTACTTGCAATGTGTAGGATTACTTGAAGAAGGAAAACCTCCGTCATGGATGAAACTAAGAAGAACATTCTAGGCAACCAAGCTAAAGTCTTTAATTTTCTAGAAAGCCCCTGGACACCAGGAAAAGGGTCTCTTTCACCACAATGAGAAATCAGACATATTCACAGTGGAAGCCTCAGTGGGGGCTGGACCTGTGGCACCTGCCTGTGACCCCAAGAACTCAGGAGGCAGAGGCCAAAGGACCAACAAGTTCAAGGCCAGCCTCAGTGACTTCGTAAGAGCCTGCCTCAAAACAAAAAAATTAAAAAGCTGGGGATGTAGATTAGTGGTAGAGAACTCCTAGGTTCAATCCCAGTACCAAAAAGAGAAAAAAATTGAAGTGGGAGAATAGTTTTAATAGTTTGAATGTTAGGTGTTCAGAGAGGAGTTGAGAGCTGTCTTCTGTGCCCATCAGGCAGGGTTTCAGAGCTGGCTGTCCCTTGGGGGACTTGCCACACCACTGCTGGGACACAAGAACTCTCCAGGTATTCACCAGCTCCTCCCTGTCCCTCGGCTTTGAACGTCTGACATCACTGTGTCCTCGGGGACGTGATGTTTACGATATGTCACATTCAAACTAAGACAGTATTTTTATACAGATTCATCAGCATTTTAGATTTTTTTTAACCTTTATATTTTAGTTTCTTTGGATAGACATTTCTGACCACTTTAAGCAATTCTTAGCACTACAAGGGGTCGGAGTACATGCGGGCATTAGATGTGTGGAAACCCCTCTGACGGCAAAATGTAAAATGCGTGGTTTTCAGTCCTCCTCCTGACTTTCCTATCGAAACCATTCCAGAACATCCAGATTTGGGAAAACAGAGAGTCCCGATTCCCCGAGTTGGTTTCTAGTAAGCTGTCACTTCCGTGGCTGGATGGAGAGCCCAAAGCAGTGTTGCCGAGCTGTCCTCTGGGCACAGGGGCACCTGAGTGGTCATGCGGGCTCTGAAGCCTTGCTGGGTCCTAAGGAAGCGAGGTGGGAGCTTGCACAGACCCACTGGCCACGGTCACTGTAGATCCCGGCCTGTTCGCAACCCTGTTGTCAGCCACAGGGTGGGGAAGGAACCAGCAGTGTTTTTCTGTAGCCACAGAAGAATATGCTCCCTTGTTGGGCACCAGAGACACCAGGCAGGAGGGGTGAAATCAGAGAAGCCTCAGGGGACACGATTCGCCTTCTAAACAGAAAGCCGGTTATCAAGAGATCATGCTGTTTGTTTAAAATAAATTAGCTGATTTCTCTCCTGGGTATTTTTCATGGTAAAACATTTTATAAAAGCTTTTTAACTGTGGGGTCGGGCTCCAAATTCCTCAATAGGACACCCATAGCACAAAAGTTAATAACTAGAATCAACAAATGGGACTTACTCAAACTAAAGTTTTTTCTCAGCAAAAGAAACAATAAGAGAGGTAAATAGGGAGCCTACATCCTGGGAACAAATCTTTACTCCTCACGCTTCAGATAGAGCCCTAATATCCAGAGTATACAAAGAACTCAAAAAATTAGACAATAAGAGAACAAACAACCCAATCAACAAATGGGCCAAGGACCTGAACAGACACTTCTCAGAGGAGGACATACAATCAATCAACAAGTACATGAAAAAATGCTCACCATCTCTAGCAGTCAGAGAAATGCAAATCAAAACCACCCTAAGATACCATCTCACTCCAGTAAGATTGGCAGCCATTATGAAGTCAAACAACAACAAGTGCTGGCGAGGATGTGGGGAAAAGGGTACACTTGTACATTGCTGGTGGGACTGCAAATTGGTGCAGCCAATTTGGAAAGCAGTATGGAGATTTCTTGGAAAGCTGGGAATGGAGCCACCATTTGACCCAGCTATTCCCCTTCTCGGTCTATTCCCTAAAGACCTAAAAAGAGCATGCTACAGGGACACTGCTACATCGATGTTCATAGCAGCACAATTCACAATAGCAAGACTGTGGAACCAACCTAGATGCCCTTCAATAGACGAATGGATAAAAAAAATGTGGCATTTATACACAATGGAGTATTACTCTGCATTAAAAAATGACAAAATCATAGAATTTGCAGGGAAATGGATGGCATTAGAGCAGATTATGCTAAGTGAAGCTAGCCAATCCCTAAAAAACAAATGCCAAATGTCTTCTTTGATATAAGGAGAGTAACTAAGAACAGAGTAGGGACGAAGAGCATGAGAAGAAGATTAACATTAAACAGGGATGAGAGGTGGGAGGGAAAGGGAGAGAGAAGGGAAATTGCATGGAAATGGAAGGAGACCCTCAGGGTTATACAAAATTACATACAAGAGGAAATGAGGGGAAAGGGGAAAATAATACAAGGGGGAGAAATGAATGACAGTAGAGGGGGTAGAGAGAGAAGAGGGGAGGGGAGGGGAGAGGAGGGGGGATAGTAGAGGATAGGAAAGGCAGCAGAATACAACAGACACTAGTATGGCAATATGTAAATCAATGGATGTGTAACTGATGTGATTCTGCAATCTGTATAACGGGGTAAAAATGGGAGTTCATAACCCACTTGAATCAAAGTGTGAAATATGATATATCAAGAACTATGTAATGTTTTGAACAACCAACAATAAAAAATTTAAAAAAAAAAGAGCAACAGGAAAAAAACAAACAAAAAAAAAGCTTTTTAAAAGAACAGGGTGTGGGGGAGGCTGTAGCCAACTCTGCACTATCTAAATAAAAGACTAAGGTCACACAGTAACATGGAATAACAACACACACACACATCCACTTCTCTTGTTGGAGAATAGGGAGGCTGGCTTCCAGGGACTGTCACCTAGACCCACGTTTTGGCTCCTGTGTCTTGGTGCACAGAAGCAGGAGGCAGAGGAGGCTGGCCTCAGGGAGCTTTCCCTCGTCTCCAGCAGGGAGTATGCAAAGCCCCCCAGGGGCCACCTCCCCACATAGTGCAGCCGGCAGACACCTCCCCTGCAGCAGAGCCAGGCGGCCCGAGGTTCAAGACCCCTGGGTAATGACCGCTACTGCTTCCATCTTTCATTCCCTGATTATTCTTGGAGGTCAAGCCCACCTCCTGTGCAAATGTGTCCGCCTATACTGAGACAGGGACATCTCTCCCCTGGACTCCTCAGCTCTCGCGCCCATTGACTTAGTGGCTGTGTTACTTCAGTGCTTCCTGCGGGGAGTCATGTCCTGATTATCTGAGTAGTGGATGCCCTAGTAAAGGGCGGCTCCGGAGAGCAGGGGGAGACCCATCCCTGCACCCCCAGGAGCTGCCTGTGTACTGGGCATGTGCTCTACCACACACAGACGCCTGCAGCCCAGGGCACCTCCCTCGTTCATGCCCGTGCCCTGGCTCCCAGCATGGGTTCAACATGGAGTGGAGCACAGCAAGCACTGAAGATCACTGCCCAGTGGGCACCTGGGCACTGTGTGGCACAATGACAAGTTTGAAAGAAAAGGTGATTCTTGTTTTAAAATGTCTGTGACAAATTGCGGACACAGTGACATGGTGACACAGCTTTACTAGGAGATTCCTTGTGTTCTATTTGTAGAAGGGAAGAAACTACAGATTTCCTTCATAAAATTAGGTGTGATTATGCAGTGTGGACTTAGAGAGTATGTGTCCTCTTCCATTTAAAGATGTGTGTGCATGAGGACATTACCTAAAAGGCAGGAGGACGGCCCACAGAATGAGAGGCAAGTGCACCAGCCTTGCGCATCTCACAGAGGCCCTCGTGCTCAGAATACAGGAAGAATTCCCATAATTCCAGTTAAAACACACAAGGGCCTCGCACAGAGGTCTCTCCAGAGAAGATTTGCCACGGCCAGCTCATGAGAAGATGCCCAGCATCACGAGCTGTTGGGGAAATGCAAATTGAAACCACAGCAAAAGAAGGTCAGGCACAGCAGTGTCGGCAAGGGGGTGGGGAATTGTAACCGCCCCGCATTTCTGTGGATGTGAGATGGTGCTGTCCCCATGGAAACAGCTCCCAAAGCTGAACCTCGGAATACTGTAAAGCTAGTCAGAGTCCCGGACAGCAGAGTCCCAAACAGAGGTCTGCACACTGATTCACAATAGCCAAAGAGCCGAACGACCCAGGAGGCTGGGTGACAATCATGAGGGACACAGGGCCATGGGTTCCACCCAGCCCCACACAGCAGTGAAGTAGCCCTGTCCCCCACAGCCCAGGAAGACCTTCAGGACACGGTGCTGAGAGAAAGAAACCCGACACTAAAGCCCAGCTGTGTGTGCTTCCTTCTATATGAAACATCTACGTTGGAAACTCCATGATGGTGGCTGCCGGCACTGGGGGACAGAGGGACTGGAGAGGGGCAGGCCAGTGGGCACAGGGTTTCACTGGCTGATGAAGATATCACTGGACTGCATACAGGTGGTGATCACCCGGCATCGTGCATACACTAGTGCCACTGCATACCCACCTGGACGTGGGCAGTCCCATGTTCTGTGGATTTGCCCTCAGTTTAAAGCACACACGTGACAAAGACGCACAAAGCAGGCATCTCGACGACATTCGCACCCATCGTCAGGGAAAAATCAGCCTTCTTACATTTCCACTTTGTTAAGGAGAGATTAAGGTCACTTATAAACGTTGCAATTTTGCCAGGGACCCACCCCCGACAGGCACAGGTTTAAGGGAGCAATGGAGGAGTGGATGTTCTCAAAGGCTTTGTACTGAGCCAACACAGGGCCCTGGTGAGAGTCCAGCTGGGGCCCCTTCAGACAGGTGTTTCCTGGAAACCCGAGCCCTGCACTGTTTGGGTGTCCACACCCTCACCCTATGAGAGCTGCTGTGGACATGGGCTGCCCAGCCTCCGGCACCTCCTGAGGGTTAAACCCTGGGGTGGGAGGAGGACCCTCTGCTCCAGGAAGAGCAGTCCCTCCCAAGGAACTGGCCATTCTGAGTGCACAGTGAAGGATCCCCACCTCACCAGCCCAGGTGACCCGACAGAGCTCCCAAGATGGCAGATCTGGCTCCTGCCTAGAGCAGGGGACCCAGTTATGAGGTTCACGGAAGCTGGGGTCACTAACGGGTAACCAGGTGGTCACCTGAGAGGAGGAAGTTCTCACATTGGTGCAAAGCAGTCCTCATTGCTGTGCAGACAAGCCACCTGCTGAGAGATGGAGGCTCAGCAAAGGCCAGGAGAGGGGGCCGGCTGGCCTCAGGCTGCACAGCAGGACAGTAGGACTGGTTTGCCTTTAACACTGGGAAGTACCCCACGGGAAGCTGGAACCTTCATCGCCCCAGGCCCCCAGAGAAAGATACTACAGACATCTGAGAGACCCCCCCACCGTCCGCCCGAAGGAGACAATTTTAAATCAACCTATCCTAGCATGGCTACTGATTTCAAATCTGCTTGTTGTTCAGAATGGCTTTTTAAACATATTAAAAGCTGTTGTCATTTCAATACGCCTATACCGCCTGACTTTTGATGGCTATATACTATTCCTTGTGAGTATCCCGTTACTCACTGAGAAACTCTCCATTGAAGACGTTTAATTGTGATTATGTTATACTGAATGTGCGTATGGCTTTTACAACCCTCTGATTTTTTTCCCTGAGGATAAATTCCTACTAAAATAGCTTAGAGATGTCTTTAAACCTTTTAATTTGTATCATTATATTGTTTATTTTGGGGGGTTTTTGTTTGTTTGTTTGTTTGGTTTGGTTTTTTATGGACTGACCTAATTTTAACTCTCCTTGATGGTTAGAAGAAAATGTTTTGTTTATAGTATAGAAAGCTTCCTTTCTTGAATTACATCATATAGTGTGAGGATGCAGATACATTCTGAAAATTTTGTTGTCAGACATTTTCTACTGTGTGTGAATATCATAGAGTGGACTTGGACAGGTCAAGCACCTAGGATGTCACTGGGCAGTGTGATCTTATGGGACACTTTTGCACCCACCATTTACAAAATGTCTTACACAGTGTGTGACCAAACTTGATTGTTTCATATTCTTTTTCTATCACCATTTTGGACAGGGTTGTCAAAGAAACAAGCTTCCCGTTGAGTTTAGCAGTATATCCAGACTGGGGTGTAGCTCAGTGCTTGCCTGGTACACGCAAGGCCCTAGGTTCACCGCAGCGTCACAGGAAAGAAAAACAGAGAGAAATGAGTCTGTCCAAATGTGGTGTGTAATTTAAAATAGTAATAATAACACAGGCCCACAGGGGAGAAAACGGAAAGCTCACAGCCTTTGGTCACAGTGAACTGGTGTCATTGCACACAGCCAAGGGAGAGCAAAGGGTTGACTCTCAGGACTCCCCACCCGATGTCAGCATCTGCAGATGCTCAGTCCCTTATATAAAACAGACAGTGTCTGCACATCATCTACACCATCCTCCCAGATGCTTTAAATCATCTCTGGGTTGCTTAGACTACCTGATACCATGCAAGTCCTATATAAATAGTCGTCATACCATATCGTTTAGGGACAATGACAAGAACAAAGTCTGTGCGTGTTTTGTGCAGATGCAGCCCCTTCCCCCCAGAATATTCTACCTGTGGTTGTGGAATCCACCCATGTCAAACCCACAGGTATGGATGGACAGCGGTGTTGTGAGGCTGTGTCCATCTGCCCACGTGCTTATGTCACACTTGCATAGGTGACAGGATGATAGGTAGGAACGGAGGTGGGCTGGTGGACAGAACGAGAGAAGAGAGACGAAGTGACGGCAGTAGGTGTTCCGCCAACCCCTGCAGTGGCCAGTTACTGGGCTCCTGGGATGGACTGCGGGGGGTGTGAAGGCGACAGATGAACCCAGGTAGTGCAGATGGTCCCGGCAGAGGTCAAAATAAGGATTGAGCAGGCAGGAATGCCAGTCCCCATGGGCACCCTGGGGGGCAGAGTGCTACCAGTGGAGAGGAGGGGCTGAATCCTGGCGGAGGTCACCCACTCTGGAGATTGCCCCCAGTCCCTGAGGGCAAGTCGAACTTGTCCTCTGCCACCCACTGCCTGGGCCACTATCCTCGAGGTGTCCTCAATGACACTGCACTGACAATGTCATTGCTCCTCCCCGCTCTGCCACAGCTGAGACCCCAAGGGGCCACAGCCTGTGTGGAAGGGAGAGTGCATCCCCCTCCCCCGCCCATCAGGGGCCCATGAACTCCAGAGGCCAGTTCTGCTCGGGGACTCCAGGAGTCTCTAAGTCACCATGGAGAAGAGCCCTGGTGAACGGGCCAGGGAGTGTCAAAACGCGCAGCCCCACCAGTCAGGTCACCAACTGAGACGTGGCGTGAGTGTCCAACCACAGGAGCACAGCTCTGTGGTGACAGACCCTGCCATTCAGCAGAGGACAGAGAGGGACAGCTCCCGGCAAAGCTTCCCATCCACTTGCTCTGAGACGGCTGTCCACTGTGCCCCGGGTATGTGCCCAGAACAATGGTGAGTGCTTGTCAGGGTCAGGGTCAGAGAGCAAAGGAGAAAGACCCTGGTGGGGCCTGCTGTGTAGCAGAGAGGTCAGAGATAACGGAACTTCACAGGTACGCCCCTGCGCCCCATCTTTAGAAACAGACGCGCCTGAGGGGGATGAGCAATGGGAGCAGGCCAGGCCTGGAACAGGGTGGTCAGAGAGGGGCTCCCGGAGGGCTGAGCTAAGGAGGGGCTGTGCCTGGGGGAGGTGCTGAGACCCCGCCCCAGCGGGAGCTCCCCAGGGTGCAGGAAACAGAGGAAGTGCCCTCTGTGGCTGGAGCAGGGAGCCAGGAGGATGAGGAGGTGGCCAGGTTGGACAGGAGGTGGGGAAGGGACAAAGAGGAAGGGTCCTTGGTGACCAGGGCCCCCCTGGAGAAGGTCGAGCCAGGGGAGAGACTGGGCCAGCCCACACTGGTGGAGGTGAGGAGACCATATAGGGCACGTGACGTGTGTCTGGAGGTTCCCAAGTATGGATAGGGCAGAAAGGAGACACGTCCAACATGACAGGAGGAGGAGCGTCCAGCCTGGCTTCATGGTTTGGCCTGAGCCACTGGAAAAACCACGGCACCCTCCGCTGAGATGCTGGGGCTGCAGCGGAGCAGATTGGGGGAGCCAGAGGTCAGCCCTGGTCGCAGGGAGTTCAGGTCCACCCCAGTGGAGATGAGGTCAGCCCTGGCCGCAGGGAGTTCAGGTCCACCCCAGTGGGGATGAGGTCAGCCCTGGCCGCAGGAACTTCAGGTCCACCCCATGGGGATGTAGGGAGCTTTCTGCCATCTGTGAGTAGAAGGCTCTTTGGGGGAAACCCCATGTGGTCAGAGGGTAAGCAGTGCCCAGGTCCTCGGGACAGCCTTAGCCACCATCAACGCGATGCACAGCCCTGTTGAAGATTCTGTTTTCTCAAATGTGAACTTGGCCACCTGCTTCCCTGAAAGGTTAGGGCCATTTTCCTTGTGGTAGGAATAAAATCTAGTTTCAGACAAAGATGACAAGAACAACGTTCCTATTTCCTGTAATTTGTCAGACGCCTTCGTCCATCCACTCTCTGCAGATCACCTGACAAGAAAATGGCATTTTCTTGATAGTAAGAGTCAAGTTAGCAAAACAGTCGAGGAGCCAAAGCTTGTGCTTCTGTGCCTTGCCCAGCCCCCACTGCTGCCTGCCCATTTCGTCGTCTGGCCCTAGAAGGTGGACGAGTAGAGTCCAGTCTTCTGTGCGGGGCTTTTATGCCATGTGGGCCCCGGAGTCTCCCTTGGGTTCTGACTGGAGTCGCTGACTGGAAGGAGGTGTCCTTGTGTGCCCCACTGTGACCTGTGGTGTGTGGGATCCCACCTCGCCGTGGCCCCGCCCCACGTGGGCTCTGGCTTCGTGAAACATTCGGTGTCTTCTCCTAAGTCTTCTCCTCTGACCCGCGCCCCACGTCCCAGTGCTCTCAGGGTCCCACTGTCCCTTCTTCCTTATTCACCCCCAGTGCCTTCTTTCAGCATAGGACTTCAATCATCAGCCACAAAAAGACCCTTCCCCAAATTCATCCAGTCTTTAGCCCCAACCCACCCAGGTCCAGTCCCTCCGGACACCTTTGATCGTCCGGCCAGGAGCCCAGCAGCCTTTTTCCAAGCCCATCTCCCCTCTGCTCCCTAGGTGCGCCTTGCAGACTGGCCTGTGCTGCACCCCACGTTCCTGTCCCCAAGGCAGAGGTCGGATCCTCTTCATCACAGCCCCGATGACTTCCCATCCATGCGCAGATGTTAGGGTTTGGATCCGAGGCGTCCCCCCAGAGCTCCTGTGTTGGGCAGTGCAGGGGCATTCAGAGGCGAGGTGACCAGACCAGGGAGCTTCGCCTCTTCAGGGTTGTCCACTGGAGGGGTGGTGTGGCTGGAGGAGGAAGGTCACGGGCATCGAGCCCTGGAGGAGCACAGGTCTTGTCCCTGGCTCTGCTCTGCTTCCTGGCTGCCATGAGCTGAGCAGGTGTCCTCCCCACACCCTGCGCCAGGACGTTCTGCCTCGTCCTGGGCCCAGGGCAAGGGAGCTGGCCCACCACGGACCAACTTCTGGAGCTCCAAGTTCAGGGTCGAGCCTGTCCTCCCACAGGAGCCCGCGTCAGGTCTCCTGGGCACAATGAGGCCCACACAGCCAATGGGGTCGTGTGCCTACCTGCTCTCGGCCCTCTCATGAGGATACCTCCCGTGAGGATGCTGCCCGCTGGCTCTTAGGGTGTGGCCTGTCCACTGGAAGACAGAGATCATGGCCTGTGCCCACACTGTCCCTCCTGGCTCCACCCGACTGCTCCACAGGGTCCCCTGGCCTTTCCCAGTAGGGTGACTGGCAGGTGTGACCTGGAGGTCACAGTGGGCTGGGCAGGGCTGGATCGGTCCCAGCCTGTCACCATCTTTGGAAGCTCAGCCAGGGTCTCCAGGGGCCTGGGCGTCCCTTTTTGTGAGGAGGGCCTGGAAGCTCAGTCTACAGCAAGGGCCCTCCAGGCCATCCCAAAGTCCCTGCAGTCTGCACAGGGGACTCTGCCACCCTCCCGTGACAGGCTTCGTCTGGTCCTCGCTCCTGGCCTGGCTCTAGTGCCCAAGTCCTTCCAGAAGGGTCTGAGGCATGGCCAGTGCAGCAGTCTGCAGGAGGCAGTGGGAGTCCAGCCAAGGGCATGCTCACCCCTCTGTCCCTCACATAGACGCCCTGCAGGTGTTCCATCCTCAGGTGACTCCGGCCTCTTCCCTGCGTGTCCTCTCAGGCTGCTGGAATATGGGCCTTGCCACACGCTACCAGAGCGGCCCCATGCCCAGGCTGCAGAGGGCCCAAGTCTGAGCCCCTGCTGACCTCTGCTCTCCCTTCGTCTTCTGTGCCCATCGCCTGTCACCCCCCCATCTACCCCAGAGTTCTGTGAGTGGTGACCTGCTCAGCCCACTACTGCACCGCCTGCCAGATAAACTGTCTTTTCCATGCTGTCCCCAGACAGGAGGGGAAACTGAGTCTCCAAAGTCACAAAGACGCCACGCACACAGCTGGGACTGAACCGAGCCCTCAGGCACCAAAGTCCACCCCCATACTATTTTATGACTCCCCCCATTCGACCCTGTGCTTCGTGTTCAGTTTTCCTCAAGAAGCCTGAACCTCTGTGCTTCTCAGCAGGAACACAAACCCGCTGATGCCAACCTTCTCTTTGAATTCAACCTCACTCGCCATTCTGCCTTCCAGCACACAAAGCAGAAAGACCCACAGTGACTGAGAAGACCGAGGAGGAGAATAATACCTTAAAATGTTATGTAATCCCAGCTTGATGCTCTGGGGGTTTTGTCAGATAACTTAGCACCTTGTCTGGGAGCAAAGTCTAAAGTCGTGATTCTTGGAGTCTCTTTCCCTAATGAAAATACCTAATTATTGTATTTCTATTCCCACACAAATAAGTTTCTCTACTGAGTGTCTTTGGCATGCTGTGATTGCACAAATTTTCTCAGAGAATTAGGATGTTACAGAGAGGATCTTAGGGGTAGGAGTGGGAGTATTGCAAAGAGAAAAGTCTCAAAAGCTAAAAAAAAATAATAATTTTGTGGAAAAAAGATAACTTAAGGAAAATTATATGTTCCCATAACAACAGGGTAGACTTAGTTCTCCACTGTGGTTCATGGATCTGATCACTGAAACTTTAGACTTATCACGGTTGTGTGTGAGCTTACAGCTTGGGAACAAAAGCTCTGGGAATCTTTAAAAATGAAGTGTAAGAGCCACAAAGACCAGGAGAGCTGGCTGTGGTGCTGAGGGGTCCCTCGGTGAGGCCCCATACTTCAGAGCCCCGTGGAATTCTAATTCTGCCCCAGGATGAAAATGCCTTTGGAAATACTAGAACTATGGGTAAACTTAGCAGTTTACAAAAGACAAGACCAAACACAGGGATCACTGTTTCTATGTACCAGCCATGAAAATGTCTAAAAAATAACATTTTTAAAACATGGGCATTCAAAAAAATACCCCAAAAAGTTTTCTTAGGAAGACTTTTTTTTCTTACAGTACTGGGGTTGAACCCAGGGATGCTCTACCACTGAGCTACATTCTCAGCCTGTTTAATTTTGAGACAGGGTGTCACTAAGTTGTCCAGGCTGGCCTTGAACTTGTGATCCTCCTGTCTCAGCCTCTCAAATCTCTGGGATTACAAGTGTGTCCCATTGCACCTGGCCTTAGTAACAAAAGATCTAAACTATCTATACATTGAAAAGTACAAAACACTATTGGGAGACTTAAATAAGACATAAATACTCACACCATGTTCATGGATTACAAGATTCATGATTCAGATGACAATTCTCCCCAAAATGACCTAGAGAGTCAATGTGATCCCAATCAAAATACCAGCAGACTTTTTTATGGAAGCTGACAAGGTAATTCTAAAATGTATGTGAAAACTAGAAAGACCTTACAATAGCTAAAATAATGTTAGAACGGAAAAACAAAGCTGGAGAATTTAAAAGTACCTAATTTTAAACTGGGCAAGGTGGCATTTCCCTGTAGTCAGGGATTCAGGAGGATGTAGGAAGATGATCACAAGTTCAAGGCCAGTCTCCACAAGTTAGTGAGACCCTGTCTCAAATTTTTAAAAAAGGAGGGAGGGGGCTGGGGATGTGGTTCAGTGGTTGAGTGTCCCTGGATTCAATTCTGAGTACCTAAAAATAAAAAACTACCTAATTTTGGAGATGGAGCATAAGTCAGCAAGTGTCAGCGCTTATACCTAGCATGTGCAGGGCCCTGGGTTAAAATCCCAACAGCAAAACAAACAGAAAGCGTCCTAACACTTTCTAGAAAGCCACAGTCATCAGGATAGCCTGGTGTTGGCCCAAGATAGATCCCACCCATCAGAGAACCAGGCTTGAGTCTAAAAATAGACCTGCACTATGTAGTTGGTCCCAACAAAGATACAGGGTGGTGCAATGGAGAAAGAGGAGCCCGTGAAGTAGACTGACCAAAGGCAGGCAGACGGGAACAGAGGGGAATGGCTTCCTTGATGCACCCTTGGTGTTGGTGGAGAGAGATGAGGGGTGTGTGTGTGTGTGTGTGTGTGTGTGTGTGTGATGGTGGAGAGAGATGGTGTGTGTGTGTGTGTGTGTGAGTGTTGGTGGAGAGAGTTGCGGTGTGTGTGTTTATGTGTGTGTGTTGGTGGAGAGAGATGGTGTGTGTGTGTGTATGTGTGTGTTGGAGAGAGTTGGTGTGTGTGTGTGTATGTGTGTGTGTTGGTGGAGAGAGATGGTGTATGTGGGGATGTTGGTAGAGAGAGATGGTGTGTGTATGGGTGTTGGTGGAGAGACATGGTGTGTGTGTGTGTGTGTGTGTGTTGGTGGAGAGAGATGGTGTGGGGGGGTGCTGCGATCAAACCAAGGGCCCCCACATTACACACACACACATACAGAGAGCATCTCTCTCCGCCCCTCCACACAAACACACACCATGTGCTCTCCCACCCCAGCCCTTAGTGACAGCTTTGATTTTTTTGTGTGCAGAGGCATCACAGAAAAGAAATGGCACCCCCCCCCCCAAAAGGACTGGTGTGATTCAGAGATTCTGTGCCATCTTAACAAGGGAGAGAAGTCCTGGAGAAGGGGTTTCAAGTTCTGGGAAGAGGGATGGGGAGAGGGGTGGGTAGGAGGTCTCTGCCCAGCGACTCCCCCATCCTGGTCCAGGAAGCTGGACAGGAAGGGGGCGGGGAGCGTTCCCTTTGCCTCTGCAGTTCTCAGCTGCCTTCTGCTCCAGACAACCTCCAGGGCAACTGGGCCCATTTGAACCTCGCCAGCCGGGCCACATGTCCAGCTTACAGCTAAGGAAGCTGTTTGACTGACTGAACATGTAGTGACTTTAAAGAACCTTTCTCAATTTGTTTGTGTGGTTTTGGTGGAAACAGTGGTATTGGGCTGTCTGAATCCTTTAGCAATAATGTTGAAATGCAATGATACAGTTTCAGAGATCCGCTAAACACAAGGAAGGTGTAGGATAAGGGGGACGAGACACAGACGCGGGGTTCATCCTCTCTACTTCCATAAGCTTGAACCCCCTGAATGTCCACATTGATGCCTCAACTAGTTACTAGATCCCTTGTACGGGGGTATCCTGTTGAATGGGTTTACTAGATCACATTAATAGTGACTTCAAAGAACTCTGGTCAGAAACTAGAGAACAGAAGGTGATTTCCTGTGTTCAGGAAGGGTGGTAGTGTGGGTGGTGGACAGAACCCAGGTTGTGGAATAAGACAGATCCTGCCGTTACCAGCTGTTTGCCCTTGGTTGAGTTGCTCGGCTTCTCTGAGCACAGAGAAGACCATCTACCTCTTCCATCTTTGGGAGAAACAAAGGAAATCGTGTGCTAGAATATCGTGCGCAGGGCCTTCAACAAAATAAGACCCGCCTAAGAACTCAAGGGCAGGATGTGGTGCCAACAAGGATCTCACTGTGAGGTCCAGGACATGGATGCAGAGCGAGTCAGGAGCGGGTGCTGGGAAGGAAACGGCCGCCTGGAGTGGGCGCTGAGCAGAGCCCAGGCCGGGGAGTTCTGCAGGGCGCGTTCCCACGCCGGCTCCTAGTTATGGAGCCAGCCGGACACGGCGCTGGCGTTGGCTGGGCAGCCCAGTGGGCCCTGAGCGGGGACCAGGAGCCCTGCCTCCGTGTTGGCCCGCCACCCCCGGGCCACCTCCAGCCAGGCCAGCGCTGCCTGCAGTGGCTGCCCTGTTTAAGGGGTTAGCATGCCTGGACCTGGTCGGAGGGCAGTTCATCCACAGTCGCCTGCCCGGGAGGAGGGCTGCGTGGGGACAGCACGGATGCACGGCACAGGAGGCCGGGGTCATAGCGCTGACCTTCAGGGGCTTCTAATCCCCTCTGGACCCTGCCCCCACCTTCAGGTCCAGGCCCTCCCCATAGACGGTCACTCCGGTGGCCAGTGGGCAGGGGCAACCCACCGAGGTCCCCAGCTGGGGACCCCAGAGAGCTGGTCGCCGGTCTACAAGTGCCCCTGTCCCTCCTCCCGGCCTCTCCGGATGCCTGGAAACCAGACGAAGCGGCCGGTCTCTTCTTACTGACCGGGTTTGGCTGCTCGCTCCTACCGTGGACACTCGTTTTTATCGGCATTTGGAAACCTATCATAGTGGACCATCCTTGTGTGGACTTCTAGCTGTGTGTACTGTGGTTCCTACGTTGAGGTCCAGTGGTCATTTATCTGTAGTCCGCCACGTGTAGAGAACTCAGGTGCCCCAGCGCTGGCGACTGGAGGTGCTTGTCACTGTGATGCAGGGTTATGGGTCTCTTCCAGGACCCTCTTCCCAGCCAGTGGCTGCCGTGTGTGTGTCTGTGTGTGTGTGGGTGTGTGGAGGATTTGTAAGGAAACTACAAACGCCTTTCCTGGAATAAGGGAAACAGCAGAGGAACATTCCAGAAGGGAAGCCTAAGTCTAGGGAGACAAAATACAAGCAGGGGCTCTGGCAGAGATCGGCTCTTCCTCTTTCAACTGTGGGGACTTTGGATTTGCTGGTGGTGACCGTTTTAGACAGGTAGAGAGATACAGCTCCTAACCTAAAAGATGGCTCTTCATTCTAGGAAGTGAGAGTTGGAGATATCGGAAGCCATTAAGGCTCAAACCCAGGGTCTTATTCTTGATTTCATATCATCCTTTTGGTTTCTTCTTCTTCTACTACAACTTCTTCTTCTCCCCTCCCCTCGCCCTCCTTTATCTCCTCCTTCTCCCCCCTCCTCCCCCTTCCTCCCCTCCTCTTCCATCCCCCTCCTCTCCTCTCCTCTTTCTCCTCCCCTCCTCCTCCTCTCTCTCCTCCTCCTTTCCTCCTCCCCCTCCTACTCCCCCTCCCCTCCTTCCCTCCTCCTCCTCATCTTCCCCTCATTCCCCCTCCTCCTCTTTCTCCTCCTCTTCCCCCTCCTCCCCCTCCTACGCCTCCTCCTCCTCCTCCTCCTCCTCCCCTTTTAAGTAGTAGGGTGCCTCACAGTGCCTGGACCCACTCTTGAATGGAACTGTGGCTCTCTAAGAACATGTAGCAAACCCTTATTGTCCCCTAGGGAACTTAGGATTGATTCTTGGCCGTCTGCTGGAGGTGGAGGCAGGAAAGGCTGCAGCCTCAACCCCTGCACACAGACCATAGCTGGTCCTGTGCTTCCTGGGGTCCCAGCAGGGGTCAGATACCAGGGTGGGAAGGGCGCACCTAATGTGTTCATTTGCGCCCCAGCTCTGGTTAATTCAGCCTGGGTAACTTGGGAGGGGACTTCACAAGTGGGCCTCCCACCTCCAGATGAGAAACGCTCTGCTTTCAGGGGGTCTGGCTTGCCTTGATGGGTGAGATGGGGCATGGCCCTCCTGGCTCTGGGGTGAACAGAAATTCACACACACACACACACACACACACACACACACATATTATCACCAAAAAGTGTAAATTTAAAGGTTTCAGTTTTATGGACCTAGTGGCCAGATTTTACCCTAAGTGGACCGCGTCCATCGTGCTGGCAGCTCACAGGGAAGGGCTGAAGGAGAAGCTGCCGAGACAGAACCTGAGCTGTGTCCACGCTGAAGTGGCCGCTCACCTCCTTCATCCTGAGTGCCGGGAACTTTAGATAATGACGGCATTTTGTGCTTCTGGATTCCATCTGGGGGAACGTTCTGGAACCACAGACGTTGGCGGCATGGCGGGGGGCGGGGGGCGGATTTGTCACGAGGTAGCACCTGTGCTTTGCTGTGAGCAGCTCCCTTTGCCCTTGGCGTTGGAGGCGGGCAGTGGGCGCCTTCTCACCTGCGCTCTCTCACCCAGGAGTTCTTCGACCACGTCAAGAAGCTCTGGGACGACGAGGGCGTCAAGGCTTGCTTCGAGAGGTCCAACGAGTACCAGCTCATCGACTGCGCCCAGTAGTAAGTGCCGGGGCCGCGGCGGGAGCTGGGGCGGGCGGTCCAGGGGCCGAGAGCAGCCTCGTCGAGGGGTGTGTCTGGCAGACAGAGCAGAAGGCCCAGCAGGAGCAGAACGCTGTGCTGGCTCGGCCTCGTGGTCAAGTCTGTCACTTCTTCCCTTCTGTACGGGGTCGCAGGCATGTTTGTAAAGTGTAATGGACGTAAGTGCTCATTATGTTTTCATTTTGGAGCTGGGGGGTCTCCAGATTAAATTTTAAAATGATACCAACACACACAATCAAGGCCAGACCCTTAAAGTGACGCGGTCATCTCGTTAGTAATCCAGCTGGTAACTGACAGAATAAGCACATATGAGGGGAAACGGTGATGAGACGACGCCTGATGCCAGGTGGGCTCCTTACTTTTCCCTAAATGTTTATGTTCTATTTCTTGTGCTGTTTTTAGATACATTCTGTTACTGTTAGACAGTGAGGCTCCCCAGGAGAGTGTCCAATAACAGAGAAGTTCTAGAAGTGTCTGCTGCTCTGATAACAAACAGGGGACATGACACTTGTTTCATGTGGCCCTTTGGACAGCAAAGAGCTCAGAGCCTCTCAGCCTAAGCCCTGGGACTGGCCCTCAGGAACCTGCACCGTGAGTGCTGATCCCAAGGAGCAAGCAGGCCTGTGGCCACCGCGCCCTCCTCCCTGCAGAGGTGCAGGCACCATTGGGGCGGTCGTGGGGCACCCAGCAAGGTCCCACCTACAAGTGCTGAGAAGGGTCATGGCAGGAGTGGGCGCTGGAGGCAGCGGCATGGATGGGAAAGGAAGAGTGGCTACCTGAAGCGAGAGGTGGGCCAGGGCCAGGACCTCAGGGCTGAGGCCATGTCGAGGAACTTGGGCTTTCTTCCAGTGCAGTGAGTGGCTTTGACTGGATGAGGGACAATAAAATGGAGGAGGCAGAGCCCATTGAGTGGCTCGGGTCAGGGCAACCGTGGAATTGCACACTGGGAGCCGAGAGGCAGAAATGAGGAAAGGGTTTTGGGCAGCACAGTGCCATTTTCTGAGATGGGGAAGCCTGGGAGATTTAGTCTGTGGGATGGTGGGGGGATAGGGATCTCTGATTTGGGCATTTTAAGTTTGAGATGCCAAAGGGATGGAGAGTAGAGACCTGGGGATCCTGGACTACTCCTCACTTCTCCGCCTTCCCTCGTCTTATCCATGTTAATGCACGAGGGAGTCACGATGGTCCAGAACCTTTCTCTCTTGATAATTGCCTTGATTCTCCTCTGTGCTCGGTTCTGGGGTTGAGGGAGGAAGGAGCTCAGAAGCCAGTGGCATTTCAGTCATTCTGCCAGACCAATGTGTCAAATCCTTCAAGTTGCCAAACGAAATGTTCAAATAGAAACTGTGTCCGTCTCCCACCTCCTCCACTGGGTCAGAGGAGGGAGGTGTCAGTCAGATCAGCAGAGGGACGGAGCTCCACGCAGCCTGGGGCCACGATCCCCACTCCCCACGCCTGCTGTCCAGCCCATCAGGCTCTGATCCCCGGGAACGAGTCTCCTTCAGCTCTGAAGCCCCGCTCCGGGCTGGGTCTTCTGCAGAAGCCAGTGCTCAGTACACACACCTTGAAATGCAGTCGTGGGTCACCTAGCAACAGTGCTGAGAACCGCCTGTTGGCAATCTCACCACTGTGCAGATGTCCTGGGGTGCACTCACACAACCCGACTGCCGGCCTTCTACACCCTGGGCTGTGTTTGAGGTGGGCAGAACAGCTCCAGGCGCACAGTGCTCAACACAGCTGAGGTTAAATCAAGCACGAGAGAAAACCATGCGACTTGGAGGCTTGATGGGCTCAGGGTGCTCGGAGCTGGCCGTCCGCACATGGCCAACCGTGTTACCGAGATGTCCTTCTCTGTGAGTAGGACTGCACTCCAAAGCAATGACAGCAGAGCACGGTGTGGTGGACACGCGAGCCCCAAGGGATGTCTGGCAGGTCGTCCCACCGCTATCGCCACAAGCACGCGAGGCCCGCACTGTGCTGGGACACCGGGCAGCTGCCAGGTCACTGACATGGAGACCGTTTTTCCGTTGTCACCTCGGGGCCACTCCTGCCTGCATCTGGCATTGAAGGAAACGTTGTCCATGTGGCTGCAGCTGGACTGGCAGAGCCCCGGGTTGCACACTGCTGGCAGGCAGTGCTGACCGCAGCCTTCAGAAGTGCGCAGGCCTCTGCACTTGCACGTCCTCCCCACACAGCCTCCACACACCTTCTTCCCCTCATCTAAGTGGCTCTGGGGCAGACCCGATCTGCACCTTGGGGAGGCTGAGTCGCTGTGTGTCTCTCATGGGCTGGCTCTGTGTCCCCCACAGGCCTGCACTGCACTCCAAACCTGCAGACACACCAGAAAGGGGCCAGTACCAAAGCCAGTGAGGTCATGCCTCCTGTGGCGCAGCTCCTGGGGACACTTGAGGAACAGCAGATGCTGGTTGATGTCAGGATCCTGTTCGGGCTAGGGAGGCGAAGCCATCGGCTAGGCACCCAGGAGAATCTGGCAGTTCGTCTGTGCGTCCAGCAGTGCTCCCTTAGGTGGACACCAAAGAGAACTAAAAACAGACACTGACACAGAAACTCGAAGGCACATGTTCTTGGCTCATCCATCACAGCCAGAAGTGGAGACAACCCACGTGCCCATCAACTGACTGGTGGACAAACCACATATGAAATTCCACACCATGGAATATTATTCATCAACAAAAAAGGAATGAAGTGCTGATAAACCTTCTGCAGAATGGATGAGCCTTGAAAACACTGTGCTGAGTGCAGAAGGCGACACCAGGGCCACTTGTAGATGACTCTGGGTGTGAAGTGTCCACAGAGGCACCTCCTCAGAGGCAGAGGGAGAGTTGTGGTGCAGGGACTGGGAGGGGAAGCTGAGTGCCTGTGGTCTCTGGGATAGCAGGCTTGTTCTCGAACTAGGACCTCGCGAATATCCTAAAACCAGACTTGTAGGCTTCAAAGCGGTGGGTGTGGGGTTATGGGGTGCATGGTGTCCTATCTTATGTGAATTATATCTCAGTTTTAACAAAAAAGATGGCAGGAGGAGGGGGAGCCCCGGCAGCCCAGGCAGGGGTGTGTCGGGAACACAGTGGTCATGTTGGGCCTGGCGCGTCTTGGTGAGGACTCAGCGAAGCTAGCCTCGCACTCTGGCCTCCTGCTCCCCAGGTGCTCTTCCACATGGCAGGGAGGGTGTGCCTGCCTCTGAGGCCTGTTCTTCAGACAGGCCAACCAGCAGCGCCCAGCACCAGGCCCCAGGCCTGTGGGTGGCGACCACCCAGGGACTCCAAGCCACATAAAGCACAGATGTCAAAGGCTGTTGAGGTCTTCGCTAGCTGCTGCATGTGCGAGGAGGCTGCGGGTGACTCAGTGGCTGTCGAGAAGTGGTTCTGTCCTTCCCTGTCCAGTCCTCCCTTCCCAGGGGGGCAAGGGAGATGGGTTTTGCTGGAGCTGGGCCACTTCGCTTCTGACTCTATCCTTCACACCAGCCCCCGGCCAGGTTGCTGGGCCCCCTTGACCCAGGCAGTGTCTCTGAGCTGAGGCTGTGGTTGGACAGAGCCAGCCAGCTGCTCCGTCCAGCCCCGGGACCGCCACAAGAGGATTGTGGAAACCATCATGTGGCTGAATCTGAAATTTCATACTTTCAGTAAAAATGAGCGTCTTTGAAGCCGTAAGCTGTGCAAATTAACAGAGATCATATTTGATGCAGAATTTCCCAGGTCCTGCTGTGAAAATCATAACCCAGTCTACTGAATTACCCCCAAGATGCACTTCCTCTGAGTGTAATAATGAGTGATCACGTAACCATGGAAACAGCTATTTTAGGAGAGAGAAAAACCAGAGAACGTGGATCTTCAGAATAGCTTCATAAAGTCAGACTTTGCTTGATGTAACTCTGAATGCCTTGGCTCTGGGTAGGTTCGTGGGCTTTGTTCAGCTACGTAAGCTTGCTCAGGAGCACATCCATTTGAATAATTGGTTTTGAATACTTGCAGAGAGAATATTCCAGAAAAAAAAGAAAAGAGCAGGGGAAAAAGATCAGGCTACTCTTTGGCTACAAGTGTCCCTGTCACTTGTCAGGAGTCTCCATAACCATGTTCACTATGGCCCCAACTCCAGCCGAAGGGCTGGCAAGTCCTGGAATACTAGGCTTCCAGGACAATCTGGAAATCATTAACACCAACGAAATTTCAGCTTCAACATTATTTTTTGCTGGTTATTTTAAAATAAAAGAAACTGTAATTTTAAATACAAATATTACAGTATACGCTAAATTCATTAACTTCATAACAACTACCTGGGTACACATACATATTCCTCTTGGCGCTTATTTTGGCCTTTATTTCTACCCATTGTTTCAAGACTTTCTGTATCTGAAAAAAATTGGAACTGCTTATAGGCAGTACAATTAGTCTTTTTGTCATTGTACTTATGAATAGCAAAGGTAGCAGCCGAAGCAGAGCAGGTGAACCAGGTATCTCAGAGGTAAGTCCTGCAGCGAGTATTCATTTCTTCTACCCTCATTTGAAAACTCCTACATGCAGAAGAAATTGACACATGCAGAAGAAATTCTTGACACCACTTACCACAAATGTTTTTGTGTAAAAAGTGGTTTTAAATACCTCAGATTGAGCCAGGTGAAGTGGTGCACACCTGTAATTCCAGCAACTCGAGAGGCTGAGGCAGGAGGATCACAAGTTCAAGGCCAGCCTCAGTGACTTAGCAAGGCCCTAAGCAGCTTAGCAAGACACTGTCTCAAAATAAAGATAAAAAATGGCTGGGGGTGTAGTTCAGTGGTAGAGCCCCCTGGGATGAATCCTCAGTACCAAAAATAAAATAAAATATCCCAGAACAAACACTGCCTTGATTGAAGAGTGTAGTCTACCCTGTTTGTTGCCTGGTTCAATCCTCAGCCTCTTCCTTGCACATCTTACCAAGCTTCTGACGGTGTTTACCATTTGCTGTATGTTGCTAGATTCATGCAAAAAGCTGTGAACATCATGTTTTACATAGTGAAATAAAACAAACAAAAGAAAGCATCCTTTCAGTGCCTTTGAGCTGTAAATTTCAACGTTCCCAGAAGTGGAACTGTGTGGGGAAAGCCAGGCTGCTCCAGCTTGGCTGGGTGAGGCCCCAGCCCCAGCCTCCGGGTGCTGCTGGGGCCCCTCTGCAGCCTGCAGGCACCTAGCTCCCCAGGGTGTGGTGGCCACACTGTGCATTTCAAAATGCACAGCAAGTGCCAACGCAGAGTGGTATTTTATTGGAACAAATATGTCCAAGTGGAGTGGAGTGAATACAGGGTATCTCGGATGCTCTGTTTACGCTTTTGCTCATTGCAAGTGAACCAGAAGACCTCTTTAGCCATTTTAATAGGAACAAAATTGAAATCCAGTGATCAGAGGTGAGAGTGGAGCCTTTGCCAGGTTGGACACCGCTTCATTCTTGTTGGGCAGGAGGCTGTATGGAAGTATTCTGGCACGTGTGGATGGCTGGTTGCAAGCGGTAGCAGAAAAATAATTTTATTTTTGTTTTCCTTGTTGCCACAAGGAATGTTTTAAGTTAAATTATGCTGAAATGTGAAAAAGAGAATCATTATAAATTTTCTTCCAAGCTGAGTTTTTAACCGTCGTGAACAACTCTTCGCAGTCCTATAGCATGAATGTGAAATCCCGTCAGTACTCTATTTACGGCACTGGAGTGGGCTGCGTTTTCCCCTGGGAAGAGGGCAGCTGGCCTGCCAGGGGAGCTCCAGCCCCTCTGGTGTTAGAGGAGCAGGCTGTGCACCTCTGTCCCTTCTAGGTCTTGCTCCTAGGGGGGGAACTGCTGTCCTTCAGTGCCTGCATCCTACAGAGAACCAGCAGGGCCGGGCGTGGCTTGGGGGTAGAGCACGCGCTTAGCATGCAGAGCCCTGGATTCTGTCCTCAGTAGGCACATTAAAAAAAAAAAAAATACAGTGAAATGATAATGGCAGGATCTAGATAAAAGGTATTCAAGTGTTTTCTTTGAAATTATTTCAAGTTGTTTAGTGTTTGAAATGCTTATGGTAAAATGTAGGAGGAAGAAAGAAAACATGTAAGTGTACGTGATCCGAAGTCTCTAGAAAAATGTCACATAGTAGCACAGCTAATAAATTGGAGGTCCCCCCAAATTACAGTCCGATAAGGCATTTGAATATGTGAGGGGTTTCTTCAGTTATTTTCAAATGTTTGCAGAATCCTTTGAAACACTTCCAAGGAGCCCAGGGAACTCAGATGGAAAGCCACTAACTACGACTGCTCACCAAATATACAGTTTCAGAATAATTTAAGAGGCGTGTCCTGTATTTCTTAGCTTCACGTGCACCTAGAGGAGCGCTCGTATTTGCTGAAACTTACCACAGAGGGGCTGTTCCATGCACGGGATCTGAGTTAACATACTAGTCCTCACACTGACCCCAAGGAATTTTTGATCCTGTCAGGCAGAGGAGAACTCAAAGTCACACAAGACGACACAGGGCTCCACGGCACCACACTACCACTTGATGTGGCCAGGATCTCACATTTGAAACCTGAAGATTCTGAGAGACTCTTTTGGAGTAAAATGTCAACAGGCATTCTGTGACCTTCCAATGCTGGCCAGGTGGTGCCAGGCACTAGTGTCAAAGATGACGAGCACGGCCCCCCAGGTGGGTTGTCAGAGGGCTGCCACTTGCCCAGATTCTGAAGTGACTCTTGTTGACTTTCCATGTCAGGCTACTGCATGGTGATGGAGTTGTAGGAGCTCTTATCAGGAGAACTCTCATGACTCAATCATAAAAAGACCAATGCCTCACCTTTTAAATGGCAGAGGACGCATCTTAGTAGACCCTCCCCAGTGAGGTGTATAAATAGCCATTAAGCGCGTGAGAAGATGCTCCGTGTCCTTGGGCATTAGGGACCCAGAACCCCACTTCATACCTCCTCCATGGCTCTAACCCAAACAGCTGAAAGCAGCATGGGCGGCTGTGGAGCCACCGGCACCTCCTGCTGCTGGGGGAACACTGGTGGCCAACAGCATGGCCATTCTAGAAAGGGACCCCCAGCCCCACTCCTGGTGGACACCCAGGACCTGCCAGCTCACACCCACATGGAAACCCACAGACAAGTGCTCCAGCAAGGAAGAGTGGGGACAGCCATGTATGTGCCCAGGGCTGGCCAACAGGTGACAGAGCAGCTAGCCACCAGCGGCACCATGTCACCCCTTGAAGGAGCCGGCCACACACCTAGGGGAGGGCACTGCTGTCCTTCAGTGCGTGCATCCTACTGATGGATGAAACAGCTGTGCTAAGTCAAGGAAGCCAGACTGAAAGGCCACATGTTGTTTGATTCCTTGTATATGAAATGTCCAGGCTGGGGTGCAGTCGGGGCAGAGCACTTGCCTGGCACACTTGAGGCCCTGGCTCTGCCCAGTACCACCAAAGGAAAAAATAATCATTGCTGTGAAGTGCCCAGAGTAGGACAGAGTAGGGACAGGGCAGATGGGGGTCCCACAGGGCTGAGGGGTGGGAGTGGACGAGTGGTCACTCCAGTGGGCCCAGGTTTCTTTTTGGAGTGATGGAAATGCTACCGCCGTGGAGATGGCTAGTGATTCTGGGCACACAGAAAAGTCCCTGAATCATGTGCTTTCTTGGACGCATCGGTAGCATTAATCTAGAGATGTCTGATCACCTAAATCCGCCTGGTTCCAGGGTCTTTCTGGCCAACCCCAAGGCCCAGCAGGAGTGAACAGAGTGCTCTGCAGAGTGCTCCCTTCCACGATGGTGCCTCGCCAGGGTGCCACGGTGCTTCCCAGAGCTAGAGCCCAAACAGTCAGCATCCATGCATACTTTCCTCTAAGAGGGGGAGGGGAGAAAGAAAAGTAAAAATGCAGATGCGAGATGTGGGTCCTATAGTGAACATATGTATGTCTTAAAATCTCAGACTTGAGCAGGTGATTGACAGGTTGTTTCCACAGGCTCGGGACTCGTTCCCCACACAGGGCCTGATGCAAGGACGGCTCACCAACATGAGATGCTGGGGCACGTAGCAGCACTTCCTTCCTCTCACAGCCAGATAACAACGTGAACGTGTGGGTCTGACCAGGGTCTGTGAGCTCCCCACTCTGGCTAGGCCAGTGTGCCTTACTGACTGCTCAGGTGAATCCGTGTCCGGTGCTAGAACAGCCTCTGGCCCCATAGTAGCTGTGCCGTGAATTTGTCAACAACTGGATTTTCACATTACAACTGCGCTTCTTAGCCTTTCTCTACACCATCATTCATTACTCTCCTGTAAACAAAATCAATGTTTCTGTGAAGCTAGCCAGATCTGGTACATTATCTGTTATCTGTTCACCATGGCATGCTTCACAATAGCCAAAAATGGGGGAAAACAGTATTCATCAACTGATGAAAATACAGCACAGCTGTATAAGGGAATATTATTCAGGCATAAAAAATAAAAGTTCTCAAGGCTGGACATGTGGCTCAGTGGTAGAAGGCATGCTTGGAATGTGAGACCCTGGGTACTATCCCTAGGACCAAAAAACGAAACAAAACAAAGTGAAAAGAATGAGGTTCTGATATACCCTACTATGTGGCTTCCTTTAGAGCAGAAGTGTTGACTGCCTTGGAGAAATGGGAAGTAGATCATGTAAGTACTTCCCTCTTCCCAGGAGAAAGTGAGAATGTGTTCACAAGACCAAGAAATACAATGAAAGCTTTGTAACAGTGTAGGATATAAGGAAGCTGCTTTTAACAATTTCCTTTCAAAGAAAGCATTGAACAAGGAAAAAAGAAAGTCCTTCCTTCAGCTAGTATGTGCATCAGTGATTAGAATTCAATACCTTTGTTTCTGCAGATCCACCAGGATCTCTGATACCCACAGAAAGCTACGTTTGAAGTCAAAGCTCTCCTGTATTATTATGTTCACCTAAGGAAATCTAAGCACAGAATTTCCATTTGCTACTCACAAGAGGAAGTTGGGTGCAGGGGTGCCCTTGTTTCTCATTCTACTTGATATTAGTAAAATCCTTGAGCTGGGCATCACCTCTGTGAGGAGGGAATGGAAGGACCCCCTCCCGGCTCCCTGAGGCAGGCGGTAATTGCTAAGGAACAGAGGCTCTGCTAAGCTACATGCGGCGGCTAAATATATCTTCTTCTAAGAGAGACAGGACTTAACAGCGTTTTGCCAAAAAAGGCAGCTCTGTGTTACCCTCAATTGAACGTGTTTGATGACATCTCAGATTTCCTAACGTGAGAAACTCAGCATAAGGTAAACGTTGATTCAAAGGTCAGTTTCTCTTTCTGGTTCTTCCTCTAAAACATGGTGTGAGCTGAAGGATCCTCAGCGAACCAGCTCCCAGACCTCTCAGATACCAACCCACAGATGCTCAAGTTCTTACATAAAATGGAATGGTATCTGCCAGTAACCGGCACACAACCTGCCGCAGACTTCAAACCATCACTAGATGACTTCTGACACCTAAGACCGTGTGACTGCCCATAAGCAGGGGTCATACTCTACTGTCCAGGGAATAACGGCAGGGAGAAAGCGTCTGTGTGCTGAGGACAGAAACAATGTCCTTTTTAATGGAATTTTCAACCTGCAGTTGTTGGCGGGTTGGATATGGGGTGCAGACCCTATTTGGTCTCTGGGGTGCCCCTCTCAGGAGCTCCCTGGTGTGGAAGTCCTCAGAACACAGCTCTCCACCCCGTCCTGACCATATGCATCTCCTTCTTCCTTGAAAGTGTCCAAAGGGGATGGAGGGGCTACAGGGCAATGAAGCTGACCAGAGGCAAGGTACTGGTGGCAGCTGGGAGAACAGGAGACACAGGAGGCCTGCGTGAGCAAGGGGCTGCCTTCTTTCAGTTCACGCACATGACATTGTGGAATTCTGAGTTTCGTGTCCACCTGGTTGGAATTCAGTTAGCTTTCAGTTCTCTTTACCCACAAGCTTACTCTCAGAATACACTTCTCCTCCAATGTGCTCCGATTTCCTACTAGTGTTGCTTTCTAGGTGGTTATTTAAAGACTGCCTGGTTCCTGCAAAGAGATATCTGCCAGAGGCCTCCCTCATCCAAAATATTGAGACTGCTCGGCCGGCACCTTGTCCCTAAGTTGAGGAGACCCTTCTGCTCCTGGAGTTCTAGGCCAGAGGCACAGCTCTGGGGGTCCCAAAAACTCAGGCCTGACCACTCAGCCCAGAAATCACGTGGAAAAAGCAGTGGTGGAGAGCAGGAAAGGACCTTTGATCAGCGCGGCCATGTTGAAGGCGAGTGGAGTCCAGCCCCGACAGGAGCTCAGCAGTAGCAAGCAAAAGCTGGCCCAGAGGGGTCCGTGTCCCAGGCAGTGTGGTCATGCCATGGTCCTGTCGGTCATCACCTCAGGTCTGGTTCTGCATGGAGACTCTGCAGAGGTCCTTACTAGACCTGAGGGAGCAGCCAGGTGCCCATGAGCTGGGCAGCCTCTGTTCCTCTCCTGGGGTAGTGCCTCCACTTGGGGGGTTCCATCATCTGTCTGTGAGGCTGTGCTGTACCTGGAACCCAAGATGGCTGCAGGTTTAGGGCAGTGACAGGACACGTCCAGGCACCGCTGCAAGGGTCTACAGCCAAAGGTCACAAAGGCTGGCAGTTGGATGTCCTTGCATATCTTGCAGATACCTCGGTTACTCTTAGCCTGGTGTTCTGGGTCTTAAGGCAGGACGAGAAAGGTCAGGTAAACTTAGAGCACATCAACCTGTATGACACTCCTCAAGCCCTGCACCGGCAGAGCCAAGCAGGAACCCAGCTGGAGGTTTAAAGTAATAAAGGGGGCTGGGATTGTGGCTCAGCAGTAGAGTGCTTGCCTAGCACAGGCGCGACACGGGTTCGAATCTCAGCACCACGTTAAAAAAAATAAAGGCATTGTGTTAAAAAAAAATACAAAATAAAAATAAAGTAATAAAGGAAGCAGGGCGTGGTGGTGCATACCTGCAATCCCAGCTCCAGAGGCTGAGGTAGGAAGATCACAATTCAGAGCCAGCCTCAGCAACTTAGCAAGGCCCTAAGCAACTCTGCAAGACCTGTCTCTAAATGTAATACAAAAAAGGGCAGGGGGTGTGGTCAGTGGTTAAGCACCCCTGCGTTCAATCCCCAGTGCCAAAAAAAGTAATAAAGGAGACAGTTACAAAATACAATCAGAGATGCCAGGCTTTGTCCTGCTTTTAATCGCCCATTGGGCATCTGCATGCCCACACAGAAAGTCAGTGCTTTTAGCAAAAGCATCTTCTAACTCACTGTTGCACTTTCATTAGAAGAAACTCAGGGAGAGATCACGACCTCTGTGAGTGGACTAATGTAAATGTGCCCTCTTTGCCTGGCTTTTGCCTAAATGCTTGATTTACCTCTACTAACCCAGAACTTGGTAGATATTATAGAATGCAGGCATGAACTGGAAGATTTTAGCCCACCTCTGCCGGCTAACAGAAGAAAACATCTCCATTGTAATAGTTCAGATACCTCCTACCTAATGACTTAGTTCAACATCATTTTAGAGTTGACACTTTTGCGGGGAGTGGGGGTACTGGGATTGAACCCAGCGTGCTTAACCACTGAGCCACATCCCCAGCCCTTTTTTATTTGGAGACAGAGTCGTCGCCCAGTGTCTTGCTAAATTGCAATCCCCCTGCCTCTGCCTCCTGCAGTTAGCACTTTGCCCTTGACTCTCTGTAGACCACAGTGTTCATGTTTCAGAGGAAGCTGGCAACTGCAGTGGTGTATTATGATAGTACAGAAATGATAAGAAATATTCTGCCTTGTTACAGGATCTTTTACATTCAAATTAGAGGTGTTAAAATGGATCATCTCAGGGCTGGGGCTGCAGCTGGGTTCGATCGTCAGCACCACCTAAAAATAAATAAATAAAATGAAGGTATTGTGTCCAACTACAACTAAAAATTTTTTTTAAAAAAAAGGATAATTTCTAGTAGGACTCCCTAAGATAGGTTATATTTGATTTCTAATACTGTTTTTCTTCCTAACTTAAAGATACTAGCTTAAATTAACAAAAATATCTTTGTTTGGGCTCAAAAACTAAATTTCAGGCCTTCCTTCACCGGAAGAAATGGCCAAGACCCCTTTCTGTGAACACTAATGGTCAAGGAGCCCAGTACGTAATGTGGGTTGGACAGGAACTGAAAAGGTTTTAAATGGTTCTCAGCATACCTGGCTGTTGGAATGGGCACTTCTCTCCCTTGACCGTGACCATTTTAAATCACTTACCCTTCTGAAGCTTAATTTAACCAAGACACAACACTAAGTAGAAGTCGGGCCTCAGGGTGGGGCAGGTGCAGCACTGATCAAGGACGTGGCAAGTCATATACACATTCCCAGAGGGCAGTGATATGGGTAGACACTGCTCCCTCCACTCCATCCACTGTCAATAAACCCCACACTGGCCCTGGGAAGAGGCCCAGCTCCCAGGGGTCTGTGTCCATTAGGTGTAGTCAAAGCTCTCAGGGCACAAGATGAGGTTTTAGTAGACAGCAGAATGGGCTGGACCCTGCAGGCTGAGTTTTTAATTTATGGGTTGTAGGCTCAGGTATAAAAGAAAATTACACGAGAAGGATCAGCTTCCACGTTCCTGCAAAGCAGCACCACAGGGGGCCAGTGCTGCCCTGTCCAGCCTCAGGGAGTGGTCGTGAGGCCAGTGCGCTGCCCTGTCCAGCCTTGGGTACGTGGTCATGAGGTCAGTCTGCTGCCCTATCCCAGCCTTGGGCACGTGGTTGTGAGGTTATTGTGCTGCCCTGTCCAGCCTTGGGTGTGTGGTCACGAGGTCAGTGTGCTGCCCTGTCCAGCCTCAGGCATGTGGTCATGAGGCCAGTGTGCGTCAGAACCGTTGGTGGGATGAACCAGGTATTGCCCACAGACGGCCAGGCAACTGTCAGCTATTGCAGGGAAACAGCTTTCGTAAAGGGAAAAAGGGACATAATAAGATGGCCAGCAAGGAACAGAAAGGAAAATATGTGGCTTACTTCACAGACCGAGTAACACGTGGGTCTCCAGTTTCCTACCACATTTCCACAGATGTGGAGTCTGACATGAACACAGTGTGCGCAGGTGGCTTTCAGTCACTCTGAGGAACCTCGGCGAGCGGTCTGGTATCTTTTTTGTAACCACTGAACAACACTGCCAGCCCGTTTTATTTTTTATTCTTTGACGGGTCTCACTGAGTTGCTGAGGCTGGCCTGTAACTTGCAGTCCTCCTGCCTTGGCCTCCCACATTGGGATGGGATTATAGGCTTGTACCACCATGCCCAGTCAGATTTTTCTTTATTCCTAGGAAGACAGAATAAAGCCTGCCCACCATGAAGGCCCAGGGTCAGGGGGTCACTGCTTTTACTCAGTGCCAAAAGAAATTCTGAACTGTCTTAGAGGAGCAGGGCATTTAGATTCCATCCCAAACTTACCAAATCAGTAAGTTGTTCAGGGAAGAGAAGTAGATCTCTCTGTTAGTATAGTGGTAGATGCCAAACTAGGCCTTCAGGGCATCTGGAGCAGGTTTCTCTGTCCAGAACTGAGTCACCAGGCCTCAGAGGAGCGACAAAGCAGTGCCGGCCACTGTCATGCCTCGGCTCTGTTCCCTGCTGATGCTTCCTTGCTTTTATTGGTTAAACTTGACATCATGCTAACATAAGCTGAGTGTAGTGACCATGAGATTGTATAAGCTTTGAGGAGTCTTAGGGTTTTGAATTACAGCTGTGTTCCTGTATAAAAAGGCGACAGATAGGAAGACAGATGGTAGACGGATGAATGACGGGATGCATCTCAGGGGTACAGTGCTTCTGTAGCATGCCTGAGGCTCTGGGTTTGATCCCTAGCACTGGAAAAGAACAGTGATATGAGGGAAATTTAGATACATATATGTGTGTGACATATGGGATATATCAACACATGCATGTATCATATGACACACATACACGTAGTCACATAGTCCTTGAAATGGTCACCAAGTGGCTGTGTACACAGAACTGTTTCCTTTACCTGCATTCACACATTCAGCAGGAGCTCATGGAGCATCTGCTATGTTGCAGAAGGACAGGGATAAGTGATGAGCCAGTAGGCCCCGTGCTGAGGGAAGGAAGGGCTGTTGCAGAGCGAGGACACCTACAGAGCCACATGGGTGCAGTCGTGGTGGGGAGGACTTGGTGGCTGAGAGAATCTGAAACACACAGGGTCTCACGTGTACTGGCCTCATGCTATACCACTGAGCTTCAGCCCAAGCCCAGGCTCCTGAAATATTTTAACACATAGGACAAAATTAAATTTTGTATTTTCTCCTTTTTTTTTAATGTCTTTAGATTTAGCAAATGATTCATTCTTTCCCAATGAAATCGGATCTCATATCCTACCTGTGTATCTGAAGATTAAATACCTATATGGGTTCAAAAAGGGAAATAAAAGTTCCAAATTATAGCATATATTTCCTAACATGTTACAATGAAAATAATTAACTGGTTTGACTCACAGCTTTCTGGAAACGTTGGCAGTCTAACAGAACATTACTTCTCTTCACTGAGAAAGATCTGCTTGGCTAGGGGTGCCGGGAGCCACAGCCACGGCTAGTCCAGTGGTTTCAACTGCACTTTCATCCCCCATATTAGATCCTGCAGGTTCTTAGGAGCAATCTTAACTGTCATAGGCCTGAAGTCTCTTTTGACAGTAATCACCAAATAACCTTCCCTTTGTTCGTTGCACGCGCGCGCGCGCACACACACACACACACACACACACACACACACCAGTGTAAGACAAGCTTAAGGCTGTCACCCCCAGCGGGGGGCAGAGAATGGGAAACACATGGAGATGCGTTAGACACAGATGTGGGTGAGGCCTCAGGGGTTCCTAAGACTCTGACCTGAAGAACCCATGGAGGGGGTGCCATGGCTAAGTGGAGATGAGGAGATTTGGGGGCAAGGACTAAGTTCAGTCACCCCGAGGAGCTGCGAAGGGTCTTGTGTCACAGATTATCCAGGGCCAAGGAGATGGAGAGCTCAGGAAAACCTGCTCCAGATCCTGCTGGCAAGGTGGGGCCCCTGGGGGCGGGGACCAGAGGCAGGGCTTGGCTACTTCCCCAGATGGGCATGGACAGCAGGGGCCAAGGTGACAGCAGGGGCCAAGGTCCTCCAGGTCTGTCAGCCCCGTCTCTGACTGGCTTCTGAACTCTGCCCCTTTCTTTGTACATTGTCCAGCCAGGGTGGGGCCCCGGCATTCCATGAGCAGCTTCAGGTGGTGGCACCTTCTTTTAGCAGCTACACTGCAGTGAACATTGACCCTGCAGTCCCTGCAGTCCACACAACCCTCCTTCTTCTCAACACGACAGCTGCTGAGTCACCTCCCTTCTTTTAGGCCAAGTGAGCATCCTCCGTTTTTCCTAACCTACCTGGAACAGATGCCCCATTGTTTTGTGCCCGGTCCCCACACATCCACGGAACCTGGTTTCTGCCACATAACCAGATGTGTGGTCTCGGACAAATGCCTTTGGGCTCTGTGCTTCCCTTCCCTGATCTGCAGGCTGGCAATGTTACCAGTATCCACCTCACAGGGGCTGCGAGTTAAGTCGTGGAAAGTACCTAGAACAATACCTGGCACATAGTCCTTAATAAATGGTAGTTGTCACAATCATCATCATCTCTCATGATTATATTCCAAACCATCTCACCTAATTAGAATTTGTTATTAAGAAGGTACGCATGGTGAACACCGGCAAATCCAGCTACTCAGGAGGCTGAGGTGGGAAGATTGCAAGTTTGAGGCCAGGCTGGGCAACTTAGTAAGACTCTATCTCAAAATAAAAAAATAAAAAGGGCTAGGGATGTAGCTCAGTGGTAGAGTGCCTCTAGGTTCAATCTCCAGTACCAAAAAAGAAAAGAAAACCCTACAAAACATGTATGTTAAACTGTTTTTGCAAACTGAAAGAAGAGCCAAGGAGCTGAAAGGAGGGGAGGGTGAGCAGAGGAGGGGCCCTCCACGCTCCATCCCCGCTTCAGAGAGATTTCTTCCCTCTTACTCATTTCTATATCACATTTCTAGAAGTTTTCTCTGGAGAAAGAGTTCTGCTTTGAGGCAGGGGAATCTGTTAAGCTGCTAATTAGGGTCATGTCCCAGCCCCTCTCTGCGACAGCTGGATTCAGAAAAGCCTTACTGCATACAGTGCCTGGGGTGCTCTGAGCACTTGCAGTAGTCCACATGCCATCAAAATGAGAATATTCTTTGCATCCAAGTAGCTCATGTATAATTGTTGTGAGCCAGGCATATGCCCTGTGCTGTGGTATCCACACAGAATACAGTAGCAGCACTCAGGGGACATGAGGGAGTCCTGGGAAGGCTTCATGGAGGAGGTGGCAAAGTGGTGGACAGAAAACCCAGGACATGGGGAGGAGCAACATGTCTCATCCTCTGCCTTGGTCCAGTGACTCAACCGACTAGCAGCTTCCATGCTTCCACCTGGTTTGACTGGCATCGGGCAGCAAAAGAAAGGAGCCAGGATGCCCCAAAGGAGTGTAACCTGCACGCCCGGGTCTGGAGCAAGAGATATCATCAGAGCTGTGCTTCAAGGGGATGCACCCGGCACTGGCACCCCTTGAACTGACTGGGAAACTAGCCCAAGAAGCCCCAGAGATATGTAGACTCTAGAGGAAATGACTTGTAAACAGGATCCTCTGAGTATTCCCTGCAGCCTAGGTCATCCGGACAGGTTGGACGTCCCTTGCCTTTCGTTCTTGCTACGTGGGAGGGGCTTTTCTAATGGGAAAAGTCACGGTGCGCACTGCTGCCATCCAGAAGCTGCATTTACTGTTAAAGGGTAAGATACCCTGTGACAGCTGTGACGCATGCCCGTGTGCGGGGTTCCGGACCTCGCCGTCCTCTGCCTGTCAACCTGGAATGTGACTGAAGTTCCTTGGGTATTTATAAAACATCAAAAAGACAGCAGAACCCAGGTCTTCTTATTCCTCAGCCACGGGCCGACCTGGGGTGATGGTTGCTCAAGTCGGCGGCGCCTAGGTTTTGAGGTTTCCCACCCGCCACGCTCTGCAGCGCAAACCGTGGGTCAGCGCGGACCCTGCCTTCATCCACGGTCTTAGGTTCCCCTGAGAAAGCGGAGCTGCCCGCGTCAATCAGCGCCCACGTCAATCAGAGAGCTCCCACCGGCAGACCTCGCCGGTCTCCTGCGGGTCTCCAGCCCCGGCCAGACCCTCTGCCGAAGCCCGGCAGGCCTGGCGCCTGACTGCGTTGACGTGCAGGTCCGAGCGTAGCCGCTTACGTCAGAGGACGTACTCCTACGCCAGCGCCTGCGAGCGCCGCTCCGGTGAAGTTGGAAACCGGCTAACGCTTCTCAAGCCGCGAGGAGCCAGCGCTCGGGTCAGTAAATCGGCGACCCGCACAGCGCGGGCGTCGGCGGTCCAGCCGGCCCCCGCCCGAGGCGCCGTGCGTCACGCAGACCCCGTCCCCCGGCGCCCTCCGACCGTAACCCCG
>NW_025999992.1:2814676-2818932 GCF_001458135.2 Marmota marmota marmota
GCCTCTCCTCGCCTCGCTTCCGCGCAAGCCCAGGCCCTGGCCGCCGACCCCGAGGCGGCGTCCCGCCATGTCCAACATGGAGAAGCACCTGTTCAACCTGAAGTTCGCCGCCAAAGAACTGAGCAGGAGTGCCAAGAAGTGCGATAAGGAGGAGAAGGCCGAAAAGGCCAAGATCAAGAAGGCCATCCAGAAGGGCAACATGGAAGTGGCCCGGATCCACGCCGAGAACGCCATCCGCCAGAAGAACCAGGCCGTGAACTTCCTGAGGATGAGCGCGCGCGTGGACGCCGTGGCCGCCCGCGTGCAGACGGCCGTGACCATGGGCAAGGTGACCAAGTCGATGGCCGGCGTGGTCAAGTCGATGGACGCCACGCTGAAGACCATGAACCTGGAGAAGATCTCCGCGCTGATGGACAAGTTCGAGCACCAGTTTGAGACCCTGGACGTCCAGACGCAGCAGATGGAGGACACGATGAGCAGCACGACGACGCTGACCACTCCCCAGAACCAGGTGGACCTGCTGCTCCAGGAGATGGCAGACGAGGCGGGCCTCGACCTCAACATGGAGCTGCCGCAGGGCCAGACCGGCTCCGTGGGCACCAGCGTGGCCTCGGCCGAGCAGGACGAGCTGTCGCAGAGACTCGCCCGCCTGCGCGACCAGGTGTGACGGGCCGGAGGCTGCCGCAGGAGGCCCGCGGAGAGGCCCGCGAGGCCGCCTCCGCCCTGCAGCTGCCGCTCGTGGTGACGTGTATTTTTATAGCCGCCTTTTAACAGAACTGGTTGAGTGGTGGGCGTGGATCTCGGCCCCTCGGTGACGCTGCCCACCGAGGAGGGTCCCATCCGAGGCCAAGTGTGTGTGTGCGTGTGTCGCGTGTTTGGTGGCACACCGAGTGACAGGTGGTCCGTGAGAATTAAGGAAGGGGATGATTATTTTGATTACACAGCTATAAACACTTCGTTCAGTCGGCAGTGCTGTTTCTGTATAGCCTTTCTTTCGATTTTGATTTGTTTGGTTTTTGCCATCAAAGCAAGACTACAATTGACTATTTGTTCTCATAACTTACTCTAAAATTATCTTAGATCTTAAAATAATATTCTCTTGCTGTTTACATTCTATAAATTTTCATATGATAATGGAGTTTGTGTAACTGGAGAAAATGCCACAAAAGTTAATTTATTGGGGAAAATAAACTTGTTCATTTATATTTTCTATTTACAGAGAGTTTTTTAAAGGACTTAGATGTAATGTTTGACAGTTTCCTAGTTATTTCACGATGTCATCACTTTAATCAGACTTCTCCTTAAAGTATGTTAATTAGCATGATAGTCATTTTACACACCTAACATTGCCAAAGAACAGCTGATCGGTCTGGGGAAACCTTGGGACTGCATGTTTATAGTTTCATTTTTATTTTAACAACCAAAAATGAAATAAAATTAGTTCTAATTATTTTAAGTTCTAATTATTTTCACTTGTTGTTTGTCTTAAAGTAACAACTTTAAAAACCTTAAAAATACAAGTTGTAATGTTTGACTTAGCCATGCAAACAAGGCATGTTCCTCCGGCCAGCTGGAAGTGTGGGAAGGGGAGCCAGCTAGGGCTGGGGGTCTGAACGGCATGCGGCGCTGGATCATTTCCCAAGGCTGTGTGTCTGGCTGAAGAGCAAAGCAGGCCTTCTCCACTCTGCTTGGCCTCAGAACAGGGAGAATTGCACTTATTTTGCTTGGCAATTAAATTAAACTAAGTTAAATACTTGTAAGTTTTTAAAATTCTCCTTTATTCACCGGAAGATTTCTCCCTAAGAGAATTCTGGTATTTCTGAAAATAGGGACTTTTCCAAGCTCTTTGAAAGATTCACCACCAAGTACGCATAGATAACATGTTTTCCAGTGTGAATGAATGTTTAAGGAAAAAAGAAGCGTATGCAGATGAGGACTGACCTTCATAGTAAGTTTTTTAAAGTATATTTGACGGGGTGTTGTTCAGAAGTCTGCTCTTACGGGACACTTGTCGATTGCCCAGAGTCTTCTGTCACAGGCCTTTAGCAGATCAGGTGTCCTCTCATCACTTGGTTTCGCAAAGGCTGCCTGGTGTGAGTACAGCATGTGTCTTAAACCCTCTTTGGACTGGAAAATTATAATTAGAACTCAAAAAATAGCTTAGTGTTGAATTCTTTGGTATGTTGAAGATACTTTTGTAGTGCAGATATTCCCATTAAAATATATTTTGTGAGATTAAACAATTCTTGTATATGCTTGAACTTTCTTAAAATATGTTCATTTCATACTATATGAATGTACATTTTTTATGAATCAAATATTATTTTCAAAAGCACCACTACAGGCCCATGAATTATTTCCTCACTTTTGGAGTTGATGCAATGATAAGATGTAAATCACAGAAATTTTGTTAAATAAATTGTTTTAAACTGCATGTTATTGCATATGAGTATGGGTCCTATTTAAAAAGTTGCTTATGTGCTGGGATGTAGCTCAGAGTAGGGCTGTGCTTAGCATGCATTCAGTCCCCAGCACCACGAAAAAAAGAAAGAAAGAAAAAGAATCCAGAGGTAGATTTGGCTCAGAAAGCCTGGTGTTTGTCCAGACCCGACCCCCCCGACCCCCAACCTGGTCTTCCCACCTGAGCTCCTCACCCCATCTTCCCACCTGAGCTCCTGTGTGGTCAACATGGCATTATCTTGCACGTTTCTCGGAGCCTTGTCTATCCCTTCTTTACAGTAATTGTCTCCTCCTGGCAACAAGATCTTCTGTTGAAATGTCTCTAGACCAAAGACAAGTAGCCTGTGACTGGGTCCAATTTAAAACACACCAGGGAAAGCAGTTCATGCAACTACTAACATTACTTTTAGTCTTATTTTCTTGCTTTCAAATGAAGTTTCTAACCTGAGGTTTGAATTATTGAGGAAAGCCAGGTGTGGCGGCCACACCTGTAACCCCAGCAACTCTGGAGGCTGGTGCTGAGTCAAGACCAGCCTGGCAACTTAGCAACACCTGTTTCAAAAATAAATAAGAAGGGCTGTGAACGTAGCTTGGTGGTAAAGCACCCCTGGATTCAATTTCCTAAAAAAAAGAATGAGGAGAGACATAGAGGTAAACAGGTACACAAACTTAACTTTTCTCCAATTTTGATTTATTTGAATACAGCAACTCAGATGTGTCTGCCGAGACCTTTCTAACTAAAACTATTTTCCCAACAGAGCAAGCCTCAGGCCACCCTGTGTGCCTTTCAACAGGACCTACCACAAGGCCTGCACACTGTCCATTTGACAGTCTTGTTTACTGCCCATGGTACCAGGGTCAGTTCGTCCCACTAAGAGCTGAAAGTGAGGGGTTCCGTTCATCTGCAGTACACAAGCACCACCTGGAGGGTGTTTCTGTAGCCAAAACCCAAGTTCGAATCTTTAGTACTGTTAACAAAAGTTACAAGCCAGGGACGTTGAACAAACTGATGAACAGGCCTCTGTAATGTTTGTAAACAACTAACTGATTTTAATCCATTAGCAAATGCCTGCCTGGTTTCCCGAAATCAACCTTTGCACAGCTAGATGTCATTCCATGGGAAGCAGGACCACACAGGGTCTGCTCTGGCCTGGCACCTGATACCGTGAGCTCCTGGTGAACCAGGGCAAGTGTGCCTCCCTGGGGTGCTCTCTTGACAGTGCCGGGAGCTCCCTGATGGCAACAGTGGATGCAGGGAACAGCCATGGTGAGCACAGGCAGAGCCCCAGGTGTGGGTGCCGGAAGCCCTGTGTCTTGCCCTTCACGGCACTGGTCCAGATGGAAATGTTTGTCCCTGCTCCTTGGGGCTGGCAGTCTGTCTCTTACCAAAACAGTGTCAGGACAAACAGGTCAGCGGTGTTTATTCAGAATGATGGGACATGGTGAAAGACCAGACCAAAATGTATCAGGCACCAGCTACATGACACTTCTCTCTAGAGATTAAAAAACTTAGTGTCTGCCCTTAAGCATCACTAATACTAGATGAGACATTGCACATAAAAGGAAATATGGACATGGGTGTGAAAAAGATCAAACTGAACACTTAAGATTGGTGTAGGGGGGCTGGGGCTCAGTGGTAGAGCACTTATCGTGCCTGCACAAGGCACTGGGTGTGATCCCTGGCACCACACAAAAAATAAACAAATAAAATAAAGGTATTGTATCCATCTACAACTAAATATATATATATATATATATATATATATATATTTTTTTTTTTTTTTTTTTTTTTTTTT
>NW_025999992.1:2819515-2857602 GCF_001458135.2 Marmota marmota marmota
TTTTTTTTTTTAAAGATTTGTGCAAGGTGGGCAGTGGCACAAACCAGTAACCCCAGCTATTCTGGAGGCTGAGGCAGGGGGATCACTTGAGCCTGGGAGTTCTATACCAGCCTGGACAATATAGGAATGTTTTGCAATTTTGGGTTTGGTTTGGTTTGGTTTTGCGTTTTGTGTCTTTAAAGGGAAAAAAAAAAAAAGATGAGTGTAGCTCACATGCTTCATGTGTCTCCTATCGCCACTTCTAAGAAGGGGGTGAATCACAATGAAAGACCGTGCACTCTGCTAAACAGAGCATGCCTCAGTGCCAGGTGGAGAGAGTTCCATGGGGATGTAATCTGAGGTTTCAAAGGGAAAAGGAGAAAAAGGTACATTGTCTACATTCTCAACAACACAGGTGACTTTTGGGGGGAGGGTGTGGTTACTGAAGATTGAACTCAGGGGTCCTCTACCACTGAGCTCCACACACAGCTTTTTTCTTTATTGTGAGACGGGGTCTCACTAAGTTTCACAGGCTGGCCTCCATCTTGCAATCCTCCTGCCCCAGCCTCCTGAGCTGCTGGACTGCACGTGCGCACCTCCATTCCTGCAGAAGTTTGATGATGTTTTGAAGCTCTGTATGTAGTATGTAGTCAAAGGTTTGCAAGGGGAATTCTTAGATTTCCTTAATTTTTCTTCATAGGTTGCAGTGGCATTTTTAAGGAGACAATGTTATAACCCTTTCAAATGTGGTCATGTGCAAGACTATGTGACTACAAGTCCCCTTTGTAGCTCACCTCTGTATGTAACCTCAGGAGCCCCCAGTGAGGTCGTTCTGTGGCAGCCCTGGACCTGGGCCAGGCAGCCGAGCTGGAGGCAGCGCAATGCCTGCCCTGGAGGTGGGGGGAGACCCACCAGCATCTCGGGACAGTGGCTCAGCACGGTTGTCCCACCACTTCCTCTGGAAGGCAGTGTTTAATTGCGTTCCTCCAGAACCTCAGGTGTGCTTTTTGTCAGCTTCTTTCACTGTTTCTGCTCATACAGGTTATTACCATCTGAATACATTCTCCGGGTGCCTCCGCCCCAGTGCATCCATTTTAAGTCAATTGCTTCCTACACCCTGCATCCTGGGTGCCAGGTTTAATTTCGGCCTTGCTCCCTTCTCCAGGGAGCTGATTCGAGTCTGCCTGGAGTGCTCAGCACCAGGTGCCAGTATCATGTCACCAGGGCCAGTCTGGGTCAATGCTGACAGCACGGGGGCCTGGGGAGCAGCCAGCTGTCAGCCCCAGGCCTGAGCGCCCACCACGGGCAGGGACTTCTCCCACTTGCAGATTCTGTTCACGTTCCCTCCTGGTGGGGGGGGCGGGACTCGGGGCGTCCTGCCCTCGTGCTTTCTACCACGGCCACCTTGGAGGCCAGCGCCACTGAGCCAACCTCCTCTCTTGTTCTCAAACCTGCCTCAACTGGGGCAGACCCTCCCTCCTCCAGCCAGGGAGGCAGTGGCAGCTACAAGGATCCACACTACCCATTCCCAAGAGGCCACCAGCTTCTCACTGCCCTGTCACCTGGATCCTAGCTCTGCAGTGTCTCTACAGGCACAATTTAACTCCACTCCTACACACGGCTTTGGTCATCTCTCAACTTCCATGTTTTATTTACATCACAATGACTTCTACTGTCTTCTCTTTGGAAAGGAGGCCCCCCATTTCCTCATTTTCCAAGTTGGCCCTTTCCCCAACCCTGTAGGACTGGGGAAGAAGAAAGAGGGAAGGTAGAGGTTAAAATGAAGAAAGAGAAAAGACAGGCATGGTGGTGCACACCTGTAATCGCAGCTGTTCAGGAGGCTGAAGTGGGAGGACCGAAAGTTCAAGGTCAGCCTCAGCAATTTAGGAAGACCTTTCTCAAAATTTCAAGAATTTTAGCTCAGGGGCAGAGTGCTTGCCCCTGCCTGTGGGAAGCCAGGTTCGATCCCCAACACGCGCGCGCGCACACACACACACACACACACACACACACACACACCAGAATCAGGCCTTTGCTCTTCATCAGGACAGTAGCATTATCGAATCGGATGCATTCAGGAAGGAAGGTGGACTTCAGCTCTCAGCCCACCCTCGTCCTCATGTGCTTTTGTTATGCTCGAATTCGGGACCCCCAAAAGACCACCAGAGACCCAAGATCAATGTAAGCAGCAAAGAGGTGTTTATTGCGGGCTAGCTCTGTCCTCCGCGTGCACACAGCAACTGGTGACACTGAGAGGCCCCAGCCCAGGGTTTGCAGCAGTTTTATACACTCTTTGGAGAAGGCAGGGACCCCCCACATACATCATAGCATCTCTTAGCAAATCATCACACACCGCGGGAAAATCAAATAACAACTCTAAAACATGATTAGCACATTCACTGGCGGGAACAAGTTGGGTAGGGGGGATTGGTCAGTACAAAAGTGGTATTGGTTTGAGCCAAGAGGGGTGTACGTGCTGAACTACATGGTTTCCCAACTTGTTACCAACCACCATAAACCACTGGGAGGGTCATCTGGCATCCCAGGTATTTCCCTGTCTCATGCTGATTGGTGGCTGCTAGGGGGCTGCTATGGATCCCCACCTAGCCTGACTGAGTCAGGGACACCTGGCGCAGCAGATCTCTCCTGTTATTTGTAGATAAACAACTTAGCAGGGTGGGAATGTGCCTAGGAGTGCTCTGTGGGTCTTTCCAAGGACAAAGGTCATGTCCCTTCCTTGGACAGGCTTTGCTCTGAGGTAGAGGCTGGTTTTTCACTTTGTTCTGCACTGACCATGCGTCCCCAACCCAGGGGACAGGCATCAGAACCTGCCGCTGAGCGTACATGGCTTTTCTTGCAGCTTCTTGGAGAGAATCGACAGTGTCAGCCTGGTGGACTACACTCCCACTGACCAGGTAGGCAAGCAGCACCCTGTGCAAGCCTGCGGCCAACTTCCCAGAGACTCAGTGACCGTTTTAAAACAGGTTAAGAAAAAAATCCTTCAGATGCCTCCTGCGTGCTCACTGTGCATGCCAGTGTCCTCAGCCCGTCACCAAGCCTGAGCCCCTGCTCCCAGGCCTGGAAAGAAGCCCAGGCAACAGGAAAGCCAGGCTTCAACTCCCCTTTGTGGACGGGGGCTCTCTGCTTTGGGTCCAGCGGGGTCCCATAGGACACTGCAGGTGTGCCCGACGGTCTCCCTTGGATTGAGCAAACTTGGGCACGTCTTTAGGCACACAGAGGCCTCAGGCATGTGCAGAGACGGGTGCTCAGGTGGCTCACTTCCACAGCCACCAGGCCTTCCAGAGGATAGGAGGGGCTCCATTCAGGCCCCCCCAGAGCTGCATCCCGGGGCCCTGAGCCTTGGGCCCCTGGAGGCTCCCTCCTCTCCCCTCCCTGGAAGCCTGAGGTCCTCTCTCTCCCTTAAGGTCCCTCTCTCTCTGAAGCCAATTCCAACAGCTTAAAATGATCTGACAGCCTTCTGGGCTTCCTAGCCTCAGGCGGATCCCTTAGGCCTGTCCTAAACACTCCTCCTTGTGTAAAATGGCAGGACCACCTCTCTTGGTCCAGAATGGCAGCACAGTGACCGCTTCATCAACATCACAAAGGTGGAGCTTAAGAGAAGACCCTGAGGTGGCCTGAGAAGCAGAGACGTCCCCTTAGTGAAACCCCCTGGCTTTCCAACCCCTGAGGACCATGTCATCTTAGATCTTAGAGAATAGAGATATTCAAGGAAGGGAGCAAATTTATAATCGATTCTAGTCTTATGGTCCCTGGTTTGTGAATGCAGAGTTACTTTCTCTCCGAAAGTATTCTTCACCCAGAGCTGAACAGGAGCAGAGGTGCTCTCCCCAGAGGCGAGCGCTGTGACTCAGTTGTCAGGGGCAAAGCAGTCGCAAGATGTTCACAGGGAACGTTTTTTGAAAAAAGAGGAGGCTGAGGCAGGAGGATGGCGAGTTCAAAGCCAGCCTCAGTGAAAGCGAGGCGCTAAGCAACTCAGTGAGACCCTGTCTCTAAATAAAATACAAAATAGGGCTGGGATGTGGCTCAGTGGTTGAGTGCCCCTGAGTTCAATCCCCAGTACCAAAAAAAAACAAAACAAAACAGAAAAGAAAAGCACAGTTCTCAAGTCTTTGGGACCAAATCTATACATTCACTGTAGATTTTCCCTGGAGGATAAGACAAGCATTCATCTGAGTCTTTAGCTATTACTGCTTTTTTACAGTCGAAGTTGTCCTTTGAAAGTGTCAGTCACCATGGTTACAGCAGGGCAGGGCTGAGCTGGCTTCTCTCTCCTTGCTCCCAGGACCTGCTCAGGTGCAGGGTGCTGACATCGGGAATTTTCGAGACACGATTCCAAGTGGACAAAGTGAATTTTCAGTGAGTATGTTGTTCAGAGGGGAGCCTCAGGTGGGATGGAGGGCGGGGTCCCAGGACCCAGCCCTCGGGCTGGAGGGGCCTGAAGGAGTCTGATCCTTTCAGGTGAGGATGTTGGGTGAAATCTGATCTCGAGCAAGGGTTGAAATCTTGCATTTTACCACCTACTTTCAAGTAGTAGTATTATGAAGTGTTCCCCTCAAGGAAAGTGACATTTCACCCTGGTCACAGGTTTGACTGGCCCTTGGATTAAATCAGGAGCTTGAGAACTGAAGCCAGCAATCTCTTTTGTACCACCCCCTGAGGAGCATTTCCCCCTGTCCCCCTGACTGGGAGGACACTTTCTGCTGTCCATCCTGCTGAGGGGCTCTTCCCCCTGTCCTCCCCCCTGCGGGGGCTCTTCCCCCTGTCCACTCCCCTGAAGGGCACTTCTCCCTGTCCACTCTTCCCCCTGTCTGCCCTCCTGGGGGGGGGGGCTCTTCCCCCTGTCCACCCCCATTGGGGGCTTTTCCCCCTGTCCACACCCCTGGGGGGGCTCTTCTGGCTGTCCATGCACAAACTTCACTGAATGAACCTATTTCTTTGTTTTCCTCCCTTGAGACCCTCAGTTGATTCTCCATCCACAAAGCCCTTTGCACTGCCCATCCTAGTCCCCCCATATTTCCCACCCAGACCATCCGAATAGGCCTGGCCAGTCTTCTGCCTCACCAGGTTGTACCAGGTCACTGTCCTCAAAGTTCACCCAGCTCCCCTGCCACAGTGCCTTTGCTCACCCAGTCCTCCAAGCCCTGGATGCTGCCTGGCTAAGCAAACCCTACAGATCCATCAAAGCAGCCTTCAAATCCCAGCGCACTGGCTCCTTGGAGCTTCTGCTACATCTGCTGTGCGGCTCAGCACTTGAGAACATGCTCCTGTCCCCTGCCCACATCACCTCCGTGGCGAGTCAGTAGTGAGGGCCCTGAGCGGGACTCCCACGATGCCCAGAACTTTCCACGGGCAGGCATGTGTACTTCCTCTGCGTTTCTTGAGAACCCAGCAGGACATAGTCAGGCCGTGTGGCCTGGATAAAGCCCGGCTAGGTCCACGCTGTGGTCAGAGCTGTACAGTTATGGAGTGACCCACACCGCAGCAGGTCCCGGGCATGGGGACTTACTAACAAGGAGACGTCCCACTGCAGCAGGGTTTGCTGAACAGTGTTCTGCTCTGCGGCTTGGCTGCTCATCAAGCAGCTTGGCACGTGCTAAGGCAAAGCAGGTTAAAATCTGTAGGATGGCTGATGAGCCTGCCGGGCCAGCTGGTACAGACTGCGTGGTCCCAAAGCCCAAGTCTGGCTTAGCCAGGAGCCTGGGGGGTGTGGAGGAGGGGTGCTGCAGGAGAGATGCTGGGGAGGGGCGGATGCTGCCTGGAGAGCTGCAGGGGAGGCCCCCGAGGGAGACCTGGGCGGCCCAGGGATCTGGACTGATGCAGGAGGGGACCAGACCCACTGCAGGCCCAGGAAGAGGCCTGCAGTGTCCCAGAGGGACATAGACACAGCTGGGAGGGCAGGGAGCCTTTCTCCCTTGTCCAGGGGAGGAGAGATACCATGTCTGAGAGCCAGGACAGGTCACCTGAGCTGCCCTGGGTGGGCACTTGGCACGTACTCAGAGAGGCCCCAAAGTCTGCGCAGGATGTGGTGTGAACTAGAAACCACTGCATTTATAAGGCACCTACTGTGTGCGCCTGCACACTGCAGGCTGCTGCCTATCTGAGCCCTCCCTGAGCCTCCACTGTGCAGGGCCACAGAGGAGGGACAGAGCTGGCAGCCCCACGCGTGGCCCTGATGAGGCAGATGCAGCGTTGAACAGGGACATTCTGACAGCAGAGGAGGAAGGTGGGCACGCCCGGGTTCCTGCTGCCCCAACAGTCTCCCCTTGCTCCCCACAGCATGTTCGACGTCGGTGGCCAGAGGGACGAGAGAAGGAAATGGATCCAGTGTTTCAACGGTGATTTTCATGCACCCTCAGGACCCGGTAGAGGGCCAGCTCAGCAAGCCCGGGTGTGACTGCTGTTGATTGGGATATCCTCCCCTACCTAGGATGCAAACTACTGCTTTTTTTTTTTTTTTTTGGTACCAGGGATTGAACTCAGGGGCACTCAACCACTGAGCCCCATCCCCAGCCCTCTTTTATATTTTATTTACAGACAGGGCCTCACTGAGTTGCTTAGGGCCTCCCTAAGTTGCTGAGGCTGGCTTTGAACTTGCCATCCTCCTGCCTCAGCCTCCAGAGCCTCTGGGGCAGGCGGGCACCGATGTGCCCAGCCAAACTGCAGCATTTTTTATCAGATCATTGTGCTTCTTCTTGAAACACAAATCTCACAAAGAACTTAAGCATCCCAAAGTGACCTCTCTTTGGGGCAACCCGTGAGGTGTGCACTGACACCAGACACACCACGCCTGCAGTGGTCAGTGGACGGCCGTGCCCCTGGCCTGAGCTGCTACCAGGCACGTGCTTGACCCTGACCCCACGGCCACTGCCTCTGTCTGACCACAGGCTTCCCTTTCCTCTGTTCCCCATGTAGACGTCACGGCCATCATCTACGTGGCGGCCTGCAGCAGCTACAACATGGTGATCCGGGAGGACAACAACACCAACCGGCTCCGAGAGTCCCTGGACCTGTTTGAAAGCATCTGGAACAACAGGTCACGCGGGGTCCACACAGTCTCACACGGGACTGCATGTCTTCTCTTATGAAGAATGCGTTCATGTTTGTTCCCCCAGAAACATACTCTGTCCTCACTGATGGACCCTGAGCCATCATAAGAAGGGCCTCCCTCGCCCACCTAGTGTGTGGACGATGAGGGAAATGCTCTAATGAAACAGAGAATGTGCTTTGTCAAGACATTTCAGACCTGTTTTGAAATCCTGAGATTACATCTGGGGTTCAAAATTGATTTTGTTCTATGCTTAAATTTTAGGAATCCAGCTTAGAACATTTGCTGGCCACTCGCAGGGTATGGTGATGGTAATGTCAGTGGCTCAGGAGGCTGAGGCAGGAGGATGATGGCAAGTTCGAGGCCAGGCTCAGCAACTTAGGGAGACCCTGTCTCAAAATAAATAAAAAGAGCTGGGGGTGTGGTTAGTGGTAGAACACCCCTGGGTTCAATCCCCAGTTTAAAAAAAAAAAAGGCACCTACAGGTAACTGAGGGTCTCTAAGAGCCCTTGCATCTCAAAACCACAGCCGCAGCCAGGCTGATTCTACCAACTGCAGAGTGGCCGAGGTGCCAGCACACAGGCACTGCTTACTCACATGGCATTGAAATGTGTCTCCAAGGAGCCCAGGGAATATAAATTAGCCCTGCAAAAGGCTTGGATCATTGGAAAAGTATCTCTATCAAGCGTCCAACACTGTTTTCAGTTTTGTGGTCTAAGAAGTTAATAGGAAAGAAATCGGGCCACTAAATGCCAACCCTGCCTGTGCTTTGGAGTGGCTGTAAGTTCACCGCTGCTCACCCCCGGGAGGAAGGACACAGTGCTGCAGTTTGAGCAGGCACAGGACCAGCAGAGAGACAGAGCACTGGCCGGGCATGCACAGGGTGCCCCCCTCAGCACCCTAGACAACAAAAATAAGTGGTTTTGAAAAAAAAGTTCTTATTTTATAAATATATGTGAGAGTAGAAGAAAAACCTGGGTGTAAAAACATGATAATTTTAATAGTAATTTTCTCTGGTGTAATTACATTTTTTTCTGAATATTTTTCTATAATTTAAGATGATAAGTTATTATCTTAATTAAGGCTAATCTAAGATAATAGAAAAATACTCTCAAAATAACCTTTTTATAAAGCTTATGTAGTTTATAACTGGAAGAAGCTATACACTATTTCCATTTGTGGTGGAAGTGGTTGGGGGTTTTGTTTTGTGTGTGTGTGTGTGTGTGTGTGTGTGGTCCTGGGGACTGCCCCCCTCACGAGGGGGGGTGCTTTACCACTGAGCTATATCCCTAGGCTTTTAAAAAATTTTTTATTCCAAGATAGGGTCTAGATGAATAGCTGAGCCTTGCCCCAAATTTGAATCCTCAGGCCTCAGCCTCCCAAGTGGTGGGGGTTGTGGGCTGCACCACATGCCTGGCCTGCGCTTTAGTTTATAATAGATGACTGTGGGCTGACTAGTCGGCTCGGAAGCAAGGGCCCCCAAGGCGGTACTGATTCCTTGCTTTGCTAGACTCTTTGTGAGCCAGTTCTCAGTTCCTGTTTCATGAGGCGGAGAGAACAGACCCCTCCAGATGTCCCCGCCCTGTACTACCACCAGGTAGAGATGCAGGGAGTCAGATCTGATGGACATCCTGGCCCCAGGAAGGCCACTGCTCCAGAGGCTGGGTGTAGAGGAGACCCAGTGAGGGGCACACCAGGTTCTGCCTTGAGCTAACGAGTCGTGATATATTGTTGTTGCTGTTGTTAACGATTCTTCCAGTGTGAGTCTTCTGACCCTTTATTAGTAAATTACACCTCAGAAATCCTACTGTCTCTGTTTAATGAATGAATCTTGGCTTTGGTACCAGTAGATTTATGTCCCCAGTGAAGCTGAATTGGAAAATGCTGAACTGCCCCACTAACTCCCAGTGTTTATCATGGCTTGCAGATGGAAGGAGGTACTGGTGTACCAAACAGCTGTAGCTCCTGAACATCACTGGGCACGGTGACACACCCCTGTCATCCCAGCGACTCGGGAGACTGAGGCAGGAGGATTGCGAGTTCCAGGCCAGCCTGGGCAACTTAACAAGACCCTGTCTCAAAATAAAAAAGGGACTGAGGATGTGGCTCAGTGGTCAAGTGTCCCAGGTTCAAACTCCAGTACCAAAAAAATTAATAAGTAAATTTAAAAAAAATGAATCCTGTACATTTCCAGGAAGACACAATGTTTTTTAATATTGGGGTGACTCCAGGGCTGGCCTGTGCCGGGCGAGCGCTCTGTCTCTGAGCGACAGCCCTGTCCGGAGCTTTCTCACCCAGCACAGGTGAAGTCTGTGTCTCTTGCTCTCCAGGTGGCTGCGGACCATCTCCATCATCCTGTTCCTGAACAAACAGGACATGCTGGCGGAAAAAGTCCTAGCGGGGAAATCGAAGATCGAAGACTATTTCCCAGAGTACGCCAACTACACCGTCCCCGAAGATGGTAAGGCTCCAGCAGGTCCTTGGACGGAAGAGTGACGACTTCTCTGGTCCAGTCATTCAAACACCTCCTGAACTAAGACGTCCACCAGTCCCCATCAGCCCTCTCCTCTAGCGCCATCTGAAGTGCTGGCACACAGGCTCAGCACCCTTACCCAGGGACAGGACAGAGGTGCTTCAGACCACAGGGGCTTTATGATTTGGGGATGTTTGCACCTCCATAATGAGATGGGCCCGGGTCTAACCGTGGAACTCATTGCTTCATGTCCACCTTACACCGTGGATTGAGGTGAGGTTGCAGGTTTGTAGCACACCTGTGTTCTGGCTGTTACTGTCACTTGAGGTCAGATGTGTAATACTCCACTTGTGTCATGTTGATGCTCAAAAAGCTTCAGGTTTGGGGCATCTCAGGACGCTTGACCTGTATTACAGTGTCTGGCTTAGGATCCACTTGTAAATGGTTCACACTCCCGTGCAACACAGGGAAGGGCCATTGGGCAGTGGTGCAGCCTGTTATCCCAGTGGCTTGGGAGGCTGAGGCGGGAGGATCACAAGTTCAAAGCCAGCCTCAGCCATGGCGAGGCCCTAAGCAACTCAGTGAGACCCTGTCTTTAAATAAAATACAAAATAGGGCTGGGGGTGTGGCTCGGTGGTTGAGTGCTCCTGAGTTCAATCTCCAGTACCCCCCCCCAAAAAAAAGAAGAAAGGACCATTGTGGGGGGGGGTATGAATGTGTCACTGGCTGAGTAAGTTCTGCCTCTAGGCCCCTCTTGGGGTCTGTGTGGCTGGGAGCCTTCCTCCTTCCTGGGAGCTGAGGTGGTACTTCCTATTATTTTACCACGGAATGTGAGGCTGACAGAGGTGGCAGCTTGCTCAAGGCCACACACCGGGGGCCTGTGTGGGCAGCACACTCCTTGAACCCTGGTCCACAGCCGGCTCGGCCAGCCTCCCTGTGCTGCCCTTGGCTACGCCCATCGAGTTCCCCTGGGGGGACCATCCGTCCACCTGAGCTGGCAGGGCTGAGCATCCAGGCAGGAAGGTCACCAGGAAGGGCTGGTCACTGTGCTTCAGGGTCAGCAAGCACCCGGGTGATTTGTCACAGGCAGAATGACATCATTTCTCAACATCTGAAGCCCAAATTAGATAAAGCCAAATGAAAGGGACTCTCCTGCAGACCAGCTCAGGTTTGGAGGATTTATTTTCTATCATCAGTGAAGAGGGGAAGGAAATTTGGGGTTTGTAATTAACTTTCCTGCTCTTTGTGTTCAATTTTCTCTTCCCCATAATGGCAGAGCCCCTGACTAGCACAGTCAGAGCAAGACCTGAACCACCCTGGATGTGCTGGCCAAGGGCAGGAGCTCGAGGGTTCCTTGCAGGGTGAACAGCCCTGGAAGTGGCCTGGGACCTCGGCCTGCGGGGCCGCCCAGGCCCTCCTTCGTCAGCAAGCATTCCTCCTCTCCTTGCTAAAGCTCACAGCGGGCCGGGCTGCCTGCCTCAGGGGACCCACGGGGCTGCTGGTGCCCCGTACTGCTGGCCTTGCCCCCCTCCCAGCCAGCTAGGCCTTCACCTCTCCTGGTGCCACCCACCTCCAGCCCTGGCCTCCCGGATCTCGGAGGTGGCCGAGCTCTGTAGAGCCACCTCCACATCAGCTTCTTCCTTCCTTCTGCCCTCACGTCCTCGGTCCAGGTCCTCACTCTCCTTGTCTCAGAGACTGCCACAGCTTCTTCCCTGGCCTCCTGTATCCTTCCAGAACATTCTCTGAAATTCTGCCAAGCCATCTTCCTTTAATCCCCACCACCACCACACTTACGCTCCCTCTAAGGGGCACCGTGGCCACTGGCTTAACTGCATTGCAAGCCAGCGCCAACCCGCCCCAGCCAGGGGATGGACAGGGCCAGTGGCTCAGGCCCAGTGACAGCCACACCTGGGCACTGCGTCACATCCCCCTGGACCTCCCAGGGCACCCACCTGTCCCTGGCATCGGTGCACCCGATGGTGGCCTGGCTCGCGTCCTCCTCCTCGGCCTCAACTGTGGCCATGAGAAGGAATAGAGTGTCTGCAGGCGCACGAGGGCCACACACATAGGGAGGGTTTCCTTCTGCGCATCCAACCAGCTGGGCAGCGCTCCACTGCGCTACATCCCCAGTGCCTAGGGTCACGTGGGATTGGAAGCTCTCAGTGATGCCCCACACAGCTGGGCTGAGAGCAGGGGGTGCTGCCCTCTCTGCCTGCTACACCGACATGGCCTGCCCAGCCCTCCCTCCAGCCAAGCCTGGCCGGTCTGGAGAGCAGGCCTGCCATCCCACTCCCAGGAGAGTGGCCATGTCCTCACGGACCCTCAGTAGAGAAGGCAGAGTGGTGAGCCCACCTGTGCAGCCCGAGTCGCAGGAGAACAGATGTCCCGAGTGCAGAAAATGTGGGACCAGTCCCAGGACCACAGACCGTTTCAGGAGGACCTGGGGCCAGAGTGCCCGCTGTAGCCCCCCTCCCTCCACCCCTCAGAGCAGGGCTGATGGAAGCCAGCTGCAGTCACACCAGCAGCCAGTGCCAACCCTCGCCCCAGAAGGCCCAGGGCTGCCAGTCTTCCTGTCCGAGCAGGCCTGCGGGCAGAGCCGGCTCTGGAGCTGTGGTCAGCATGCACGGAGGTGCGCCCGTTTTATCTGAGTGGAGAGTATCTACCTCCCTCAGCCCATTTTGGCTGCTATGACAAGATACCTGAGACTGTGTGGTTTATAAACATCAGGAATTTCCTGCTCCCTGTACTGGAGGCTGGGAAGCAGCAGATTTGGGGTCTCTGCTTCACAGATGGTGCCTCTGACTGCATCCTCACACAGTGGAAGGTGTGCCCAACCTCCCTGGGTCTTGAGCCCACCTGACCTAATGGCCTTCCAAAGGACCGACCTTTTGAGCTTTGAGAGAACTTGGGAGGGACACACACTTTCAGGCCACAGCCCTGCCAAAGAATGCCTTGTCAGAGGCCCAAGAACGACATGTCAATGATCTGGGGGAGAAGGAAAGAGCCTTCTGTTGGCGTGGTGGACGCGGTAACCAGGGCAGCCCAGCTCCATTCCTCCTTTGTTTCCACACACTTGTCTCTTTCACCACTTAAATCTCCATTCTTAATTTCCGCAGCGACACCAGATGCAGGAGAAGACCCCAAAGTCACAAGAGCCAAGTTCTTTATCCGGGACTTGTTTTTGGTAAGCAGTATTTTCTAAGCTACGTTGTTCCGTATAATTCACAGATTCCTTAGCCTTTCATGATCTCACTGAGTCTTCCCAAAAATCATGAGCCACGAGAGAAGGTGTGTTCGCTCCCTTCACAGCGGCACACACTGAGAATCAGAGAGGTCAGGTTTCTCACCAGGGTAACACAGTACTCACTTGTGCTTTCTGAAAAGAACAGAACTCTCCTGCACAGGCTGCGACTCCAGCTCTCATACTTTGGTACCTCACTTCCAAAAGCAGTAACAGGAAAAATTTAACATAAAAATGGACCCGCTCAAATTAAGATATTTTCTTTTTTCTTCATCTTCAACTCTTTGAGATCCTTGCAGATTTACATAAAACATGGAAAAAATGCAAATAATTCCCATCTACTCTATGCAAATTGACCCCAGATTGATAAAATTTTTGCCGAATTTGCTGTTTCTATGTATATATGTCTACATTTTTTTTTCTCTCTCTTGAATAACCTACAGCTGGCTGTGAGTTTTCCCTGGCTTGGAACTAGTGACTCACAAGGAATGCCAAGGGCATGTTCCTGGTGAGACTGCAGGTGCACATGTCAGGTGCAGTGGACCTTGTCTCTTGGACAAGTCAGTTTCTTAGCCCAGCCAGCGCAGGAGTGGCCCTTGGGCCATGGTTCAGCTCTCCTGCCTGCCCCCCTTGCCATCACACCCCAAGGGCAGGTTGCCTTTTGAGTCCTACACTGATTTAGAAAGTAAGGATCGTAAGAAATCCATGCCCGGAGAGATGAAGAGTTCTCCAGGAAGTGAACAGGCAGTACCAGAAAATCTTCTGCAAGTACGTAAATCTGGGGCCTGCTGCTGCTCTGAATCCACAGCAGGTGTTTGGTGGTCAGATTCCCAGAGCCTCCCTACACGGGGACATTCTGGAAACATCTTCAATAAGAGAATTCAGTTCCTAGCAGATCCAGGGATTCTTTGTTTGAGGAGCACCTTGTAAGACCTCAAAATATAAGACACATTAGAAAGTGCCCCATGAAACACTACTCTAATCAGAATGAAATGTTAATTAAGTATGAAAATGTCGGGCATTGAGATGAAGGTTATAAAAGCCAGGTGGGGTGGTACACACTTGTAATTCAGCTACTTGGGAGGCGGAGGCAGGAGTGCGGCATGTTCGAGGCCAGCCTCAGGAACTTAGTGAGACCCTGTCTCAGAATTTTAAAAAACATTTTAAATGGCAGGGTTGATGCTCAGGGGCAGAGCACGGGCCTAGCAGGCTCTGTGTTCTATCCACAGTGCCAAAGACAAACTACGCCATCCCCCAAATAAGGGGCATTCAGACCTTGTCTGGACAAACCTTTCCTTCCTTGGAAAGGGAAAAAACCTAGCCGGGTGCAGTGGCTCACGCCTAAAATCCCAATGACTCAGGAGGCTGAGGCAGGAGGATCATGAGTTCAAAGCTGACCTCAGCAAAAGTGAGGCACTAAGCAACTCAGTGAAGACCCTGTCTCGAAAAAAAAAATTCGAAATAGGGCTTGGGATGTGGCTCAGTGGTTGAGTGCCCCTGAGTTCAATTCCCAGTACTTGTTCCCCCCCAAAAAAATCAGCTTCGACTGGCAGCCTTAGGTTCTAAGGCCCAATGAACCATAAACTTCTAGTCCTACTAGAAGTCCTCTGGGAAGGGCAGAGGAGCAAGGGGCTTAGTGGCAGGAAGTCCACTTTGAGAGCCAGCTGCGCGCCCAGTGAGCATCCTCCTTAGATGCACTTTACAGTCATTGCCTAAGGAGGGTACTGACCACCAGGGTGAGTCTCCGACAAGGCCCTTCCTCCCATAGGGTCAGCTGGAACCATCTCCACAGGCAGGAAGAACTTGGAGCTGGGGGAGCCAGGAGTGGGAGAGGCAGGTGTCCCCCAGGGTCCTGCCCGTCACTGGGAACAATCCTGTCCCTCAGACTGGAAACCAGCTGGGAGCACCAAGTCAGAGCTGGACTGGCCTCCCAGTGGTCCAGCTAAGATGGTGGCTGTGGGGTGGACAGCTGCATCCTGGCACCCCAGCACCATGGCAGTCTTCCTGCCTCCTAGGTGACTGCCTGGTGCTTCACCAGCTCCCCTGAGCCTTCCTTCACCTTGACCACCGTCTCCTAAGAGAGGGCCCCAGGCCTGCAGAGAGCCGGGGACTGCCAGTTCTCCTTGACCAGTTACCACCCTCGTGCTTAGTGAAAGCCAGTGATCAAAGGAGGTGTGCTGCAAGGAGAACTGTGCGAGATTTGCAAGTTGCAACAACCTTTGTAATGTCTCCTTACCCCAGTTTTTTTATTGCCCTGGGACAGGACCAGCCAGTCTGGTGGTTACAGAAAACAGCCTTCTTTTGATTTGTTCTCGGTGCACTTATGCTGTGTGCACCCATAGCTCACCTGGTGCTTTAGAGCACAAAGGATATTTAACCAGCCAGATGTGGTGGTGCACACCTGTCATCCAGGTGGCTGGGGAGACAGGCAGGCAGATGGCACGTGGGAGGCCAGCCTCAGCAACTTAGGCAGACCCTGTCTCAAAGTAAAAATTGTTTAAAAAGGCTGGGGATGTGGCCCAGAGGCAGAGTGGATTCAATCCCCAGTACTGCCCACATGCACACACAGACACAAACACACACAACTTCCTTGGTTTTGGTGTTCCCAAGTTTAAAAATGAAAAATAGGGGCTGTGGGTGTAGCTCATTGGTAAGGCACTAGTTCCACTCCCGGCACATTCAAAAAAAAAAAAAAAAGTTCAAGAGAAGCCAGACTTGTGCTCAAATTTAGTCTAACCCCACCCCACCCACCCACCCGCTGGAGGAGTCACAGAGCCTGAAGATCCTTTCATTAAGATAGGGGAGGGGCAGGAGGCGCAGGGATTCCCAAGGAGTCCCAGCAGTCCTGGGCTGCCAGAGCCTGAACAGCAGGTCTCCAAACACTGCTGGAGGCCAGAGCTTTGAAGTCCCCCTGCTTCCTCCTGAGGCCTCTCTGCCTGGCTTGCAGCCGGCCACCTCCTCCTCATTGTGGACTCCCTGTGTCTGTGTCCTAATCTCTTCTTGGGAGCACATCAGTTGTGCCGGTTCAGACTTAAGATTCAGCCACAGCCCATTTCTCACCTACGCAGCTTCAGAGTGTGCATGAGCCTGTCACTCTAGGACCTCCTCAGGCATCATGATCAGGGATCTTTAACCTGCATCCCCCAAGTTACTGGACAACAGGGTGCTGTGCTCCTAGACTGCCAGGAGACATTCCACTGCCAGCCCAGGGCACCCTCAGCAAGTGCTGAAGACCATCTGGGAGCAGGAGTCCCGGTGACCAGTGCGTTGCCCACTGCTGGACCGCCAGTCACACCAGATGTTTAATAAGCTTATTAAAACTACGTCAGCTAAGGCCAGTCCCTGGGTTGCACCGTGAGCAGTAGACAGGACAGAGGAGAACGTGATGTGTGTTCCAGCACACCATGCTTAGGTGCCCATTTCTGGAAACCTTAGCCTGCCTCTCCTGAGGCTGGCCAGCACCTGTGTGCTGTCTCTCCAGCTCAGCAGGGATCACCTGTGGGCAGAGGTAAGCTCCAAGTTGTCCAGGTACCTCCTGCCAGGTGCTCCCGACCTGCCCCCCAAGTGCATGGACCCACCCGGCCCTCAGCCCTGGCTCTCTCTTGCAGAGGATCAGCACGGCCACTGGGGATGGCAAGCACTACTGCTACCCGCACTTCACCTGCGCCGTGGACACAGAGAACATCCGCAGGGTCTTCAACGACTGCCGTGACATCATCCAGAGGATGCACCTCAAGCAGTATGAACTCTTGTGAGGCCCACTGACCCCGTCCCTCCGCTGCCCCCATCCCTCTCGCCACCCCAACGAGTGGCCAGACTGCGTGTTCATCCACCCAAGCCATGGTAGGGTGTAGTGAGTGTCTAGTCCCCTCTGGCTGCTGTCTGTCCTGCCCTGAGTGTGCCCCACCAAGCCTCTGGCTACCTCCACCCCCCAGGTTTAGTTCTGTTGCTTGGTTTTCACTGAACACAACCTCCACCCCCCAGGTTTGCATTGCTGCAGAACCTCCCACTCACCCATCGATGCTGCAGGGAGCCCTCTCTGGGTGGGGACCCCTGTCACACACTTGTCGACTGACTCACCAAGACTCTGTAGGTAGATGGAGAAAGTGCTTTTTTTTTTTTTCCTTCTTCAAGTTATTCAGCATGATTGCAAAGGCATATGCAAAGTGCCGGGAGCCAGGGGCCTCTGATTTCCCTTGAGGAAGGCCAGCAGGTGGCTGGCCCAAGGCATGGAGGAGACCCTGAGCAACCAAGCAGAGATTTTTTTTTTTTTCTTTTTTGGCAGTACTAGGGATTGATTGATTCCAGGGGTGCTCTATCACTGAGCTACACCCCCAGCTCTCTTTATTTTTTTTTTAATTCTGAGACAGGGTCTCACTAAGTTGCTGAGGCTGGCCTTGAACTTGCGATCCTCCGGCCTCGGCCTCCATCACACCCAGCTGAGAAGCCCTTTTTCAGTCTCCTTTGCCCTTGCTGCCAGCCTCAGGCACTTGAATTAGAGCTCCTCTGAGCCTTTAGCATTTAGGCAGAACACCTGCCACATTCACTATTAGAAAATCTGTCCTGTCTGGAAAAAAGATCCCTTATGCTTTCACTATATTTGGGTGGAGTCTTCTTTCATATATTCCTTTCACTGTTGGTTTATTGATGGTTTATTACATTGTACAGACCATAAAATGTAATATTCTTTTGTATCACTACTAAAGAAAACTCCTTGTAGATTTTTGTGCCTTGGATGATGGTTCTCCCTGTAAAGGACCTGTGTTTCAGTCGTGCTGATCAGCCTGATGTCATCCTGACCTGCCGCTTCCTCCATAAGAGGGAACTGTAGCTTTGGCGACATTCTCATCAGCCTGGGACTTTGTAAGATATCCCTTGGTTCCAAGAAATTGTGAATTATATGTCATCCTCAACAACAACGTTGTCCCAACACTGCCTCAGCCACCTGCCTGTGCTTCTCTGGGTCTCAGTTGCAAAATCCTGAACTCCCTTCCGGGGTACAGATCACAACATCATCTTTCCAAGAGCTAGGGATTTATTTTTCCTTCCCAGTCAATGTTTTTTGATTACTTTGCTAGTTAAAGACTCTTTCAAGTTCCCCAGGTAGGAACAGGACCACCATCCCCATAGCCAAAGCTTTGGGCATAGACTCCACCAGGCGAGTAAACAGAGAAAAAAAAGTAAACAGAGAAAAGCAAAGTGGAATCTGTTTGTGTCCGGATGAGGAGGAAAAGGGTTGCATCTTCATTTGTCTTGTGAAGATGAAACATTATAAAATCTTTTTTTAAAATCATTTTTATTTGCAATGCTGGGGATGGAAGCCGGGACCTTGGCCTGCCAGGCAGGTGCTCTCCCACTAAGCTACACCCCACCCCACAGAACCTTTATTTGAAATATGAAGGCAGAATGTATGGCTATTTCTTACTTGTGCAAGATTCTCAAATGCAGCCTCAAGAGCTACATCCTGGCATGATCCCTAAGAAGGCTCAATCGCTGCGGGAATGGTGCTTCAGTTCCATCCACAGCCACAGGTTTGGTTTTCTCGGTCGTCCTACAACAATCTGTAAAGATGTCCAGAACTGAACTTTCAACAGTACAGGTCCAGAGAAGGGACAGCCTATGTCAGTTCATTATTTTTCTTTTAGTCTTTAATATATTCAAGTACACTTTGTGGATCAGCATTCTATGATCATGTAGGAATTCATCCAGATTTAGATGTCACTTCCCATGGACGATGACAGCTTCCCAAATAGGCTATCTATCTCACCATCCCCATCTCCCGGCTCCTCCAATTCCTGAAGGTGGCCTAAGACGCAGTGGAACTGAAATGGAGATGGTCTCAGGTCTCCTTCTGCTTTCACAGGGGAGGAAGAAAACTGAAGAGATACACATCCACCAAAAACAAGTGAAGCTGTAGAAGGCTGTCCTCTCATTACAACTCTACAACTCGTTACCACTAGGCAACTCCCCTGACCAAGTATGACTTAGGAACTGGAGAGGGCTGGGGTGTGGCTCAGGGTGCAGTCCCCAGCACCACCACAAATAAACAAATAACAAAAGCTGGATTAAAAAACAGAGCCAGACTCTTAGGAAACAAAAACAAGGAGACATGACATCTGACTTGAAATTATCAAAATATTCATTTTTAATACTAATAGCCATATATCAGCATTCCATTTTTTCAATTTTTGATCATTAACAGGCATTGAATTCAGATGTAAGAACATGGTCTCCTAGACAGAAAATCTACTCACCTAAAACTGATTCTATTAGTTTCCCATAGAAGTACAGAAGTCTGTAAGAATCAACCATGTGCCCCCACACATCGCATCTGTAGTTCTAAGTGTAGGGCTTCTTAGGACGTAGGAATTTGAGAGCCACTTCACAGAAGGACAGAAGCACACTCAATGTGCATGTGCCCGTGTCAGCCTGAGCGTGCACCAGGGCGCGGGTGCTTCCTGGGGAGCAGGGTGGTGCATCATGCAAGGAGTGGTATCGGGCACCTCTGTGCTGGGCAGATGCCACCTCCGATCGCACGTACGTTGGGTAAGCAGGCTGTTATAGAGTACGTGTTCCATTTTTATCGCATGAGGACCATCAGCGGTTTATTCCACAGTCACTCCTCAGAGGTTCAGCCCTCCCCTGACGTGCGCAGGCCCCAGAGCCAGCCTGGCTGGCCTGAGCCCCATGAGTCCTGCAGGAGCCGGGTCTTTGGCTTGGCACTCGCTATGGCACACAGCCAGCACCGCTCTTCACCGGGCCATGTGCATTCTGAGCAGGGTCCAAACGGAAAGGAAAGGCGAGGTTAGGCACTCCAGGCGGGCGAAGGTGAGGACCACCAGGAGCCCTGCGGCTGCGCAGTACGTGCTCAGAACTGTGCCCTCCAGGGGGAGGAAGCACTTGGAGAGGGCATGGTCTCTGGGCGTGAAGCTGCCCTGGAAAAGAAATAGGAAGGTACTCTTTCGCAGAGGACTAGCACAGCAGCCCGACTTAGCGCCAGAGGAAAGTCTGCCCTGAAGGGGTCCCTCGGTGAGGCTGGGGCAGCCCTCCCACCCGAGACCAAGTGATCAGGGCCTTCAGCCTGCGCTGCCTCCACCTGCCCACACAGGCACTGGCAAAAGGAGGTGAGGCAGGCGTGCCTGGGGGAGGGGACTGCGATGCGGATGGATCTCGCCATTCGCGCTCACCCCGGCGCTGGGGGCTCCCACCAATGAGTGGGGAGCGCCTGACAGAGATTCAGAGCGTGTCAGAGACCAGGGAGCAATGGTCAGCGAGGAACAGGTAGATAAGGGTGTTCTCATGCCACTCCATGCCTACACACGCATGCCCACACCTGTCCACAGGCTACTCTCTGTTTTTGCGGTGCTAGGGATGGAAGCCAGGGCCTTGTCATGCCAGGCCAGCGCTCCGCCCCTGAGTCACATCCCGGCCCCCACGGGCTTCCCCTGGTTGCCAGTGCACAGTGTGGAAGGACAGTGGAGAACGTTTTCACACACTGGGAATTTGACAATACGAGGGTCCCCCACCTTTCATGAAGTAAAGCACCTGCCACAAAAGCATCCGTGAGCCAGGAGCAGGATCCCATGACCAAAAGCAGGGTGTGGTCGCTCCAGCCGTCACTGATGGACCAACACTGTCCATCAGCCGCGACACGGCAGCACTGTCTGCTGGGGCAAACGAGTGCGTTTGCAGAATGATACAATCGAGTGTTGGTGACAAGTGACATGATCTTGCCTCCTTAGAAAATGTCACACTCAGAGTGTGACATGGGCAGACACTGCCCTCTGCACGGGGCAAGGCACACCCAGGAGATGCTGCTTGCGGTAACTGCCCCAGGACCCAGCTCTGCTCATCTGTTCCCACGCAGCTGCTGGGACGCGGGAGAGTGACACACCATGGTGTGTAGGAGGCTCACTGATTTCTGGCTTTTGTACCTTCTTACAGATTGCAGCAATTAAATAGTTGATTACTGTGTTGACTTATATACCTATGAAAGCCTTCAGATGAAAATAAACTTTCACGTTACCATGATGAAACTGGGGTTGTTTCTGTTCCGCCAGCTAAAAGACGGGACACTGATCTCGGGGACGCCCCCGCGGTGCAGCACCTCACAGGCGCTGTGCGTGTGGCCACTCAGGATCAGGCGTGGCCGGAACCACCACAGCAGCTGGACCCAGGGGACAGACAGTTAGCGCTTACTCCGCGTGGACCCCCCCCCGCCCGGGGCCACCATATACTGAGCTAAACACCCATTTGCTACAGAGGATAGGCTTATTTTCTCCTCCAAAAATAATGTTGTTTATAAAAAGTAAGGCTTGTTAATACCCAGCCTCCTAGACTCTACTCTTCTCACCCCAGACTTTACATGTTTTATTTTTATAAACATTTTTACCAATTTATTTCATATTTTCCATAAATATATTTTAAATAGAAATTCATTCACTTTCAAGTATAAATATGAATCTTATATTTCATTATCTATAAATGCTATTTATGTCTATATTTGTTATATATATTTAAGAAAGTGCATTTTTAATTAAGATCCTAAAATTTTGACTCTAAGTGCCCTTTACACTCCAAAATCCATTTAAGTTTATGAGAATGACTGCAAACAATAGCCGAGAATTTTACAATGTTCACAAATGGAGAAAGGAGAAAGGGACTGCCTAGTCCTCCAGGGGCCCCCGGTCCTGTGCCCCCGCCCCCACCCGGGCGCCTCCCACCCCTGACTAGCCACGATGCACGGGGTAGGAAAGCAGGGCCACCCTGACATGGGGTCCACCCACTGGCACACCTTCTGTGAGGCCTCCCGAGAAAGCACGTCGTACTTCTCCTGGAAAGGGATGTTCCTCTCCTCCGGAGGAGCCGCATCTTCTCCAGAGCAGTTGGCATCGCTGGCGCGATACAGCGGGTAGTGCTGCCAGGACCCGAAGACGAGATGGATGTAACTTCAGGAACCCCAGGTGGCTTTGCCCAGCCCGGCTCCCACTGCCCCAGCTCACCTGCAGGAGGATGGGGGCGGAGGCAGGGAGCTGCTGCCCACCCGCACACTGGCCGGAGCCCGGCACCTGCTGGTCAGAGGTCAGCCGTTAACCCAGCGCACCTGGCCCGCGGCAGGAAGGGAAGGGGGAGCCCGCGGCAGGAGCACAGGCCTGTGCCCGAGGACCTCTCCTACCTCCCGGGAGCAATTCAGTCTGCGAGAGACTTCAGTGAGTTCAGCCTCTACTTCAGAACAGATGCCGCAGCCGTCCCCTTCCAGCGCCACACTGTTGACCATCACAAAACTGAGGCAGACAGGGTGGGCAGGTCAGGCCACGGCCACACAGGCCTGAGCTCCTCTCCCCATCGTTCCTCAAGTACCACTGAGCATCATGGTGGGAAGAACCAAGCCAGGTCACTTCCAAGTCCTGCCCCCAAGACTCAGCAAAAGGATTTTTAACCATAAACTAGTAGGAAATCCCAGATGGCAGAAGCTCTGAGCTCAGGATGCCAGCCTGCTTGACATCTAGCCAGAAAGGCGTGTCCCTGTGTGAGTTACTTAGCCCCTCTGTGCCTCACCTGTCATGGTGGGGTGAGAACAGTAAGCCCTCCCATCAGTAGGTCCATAGACTTAGAGACCTCCCCCTCTCCATGTTCACTCAGCAGGTGGCAAGGGGTACAGGTGCTACCTGCAGCTGGCAGGGCTGGGTATTGCCCAGCCTAGACAAGGCCACCCCTCCATGGCTCCTGCACCTACAGACTCCCATGGACTTGCTTTATCTCCCATGCATTCACCACCTGGGCATGGAAAAGGGGCCTGTAAGGAATGACTCTGAAACTCAAACAATGAGGCCGAAACTTGAGGAGGGTGTTTAAAGTTTCTGAATCACCAACGGGTACTGTGTCTCCACGGAGGCACAGCAAAGGAAGCTACCTGCTAAGGCTGGTCCAGATGTTGGCACTGGAGTGGTCTTGCAGAGGGCCGCAATGTGAATGGCCAGGCTCAGGGTTGGGAAGCTCGGTTTAAAAGCCAAGGCTCATGGGAGCTGCAGGAGTGCCCCCAACACACCAAATCCCAAGACTCCATGATGATGGACGTGAAATAAAGACACCTTTGTGAACGGCCGGTGAAATGCAGGGACACTGCACCCACAGCCAGGGAGGAGTTGAGGACTGGCCATTCACTCTGGGTTGCTAGGTAAAACCTGGGTGGTGTGAGGTCTCCTGTCAACTCCGGGGTAACCAGCGGCCAGGACTAGTCCCACAGAGGGACCCTTATCTAAGATACCAGTCCAACAGAACATGGGTCTAACTGAACATGGTAATCACCTCCAAAAAGGAAGTCTGCAGACTAGGAGTGTAGCTGAGAGGTAGAGCTTGCTATGAGCAGGCCAGAGGCCCTGGGCTGGGCCCCAACACCAGGAGGGAGGAGGGGGGAGGGGACAGGGAGGAGGGGAGGGGAGAGGGAAGGGGGAGGTGAGAGGGAGGGGGAGGGGAGAGGGAGGAGGGGGAGGGGAGAGGGAGGAGGGGGAAGGGAGGGGAGGAGAAATTGAAGGGAAGAGGAAAGGAAGGGAAAGAGGAACAGGAGGGGGAAGGGAGCAGCCTCCAAGGATTCAGATCTTCATAAGAATTCACAACCAATACTCACTTTACTCCTTTCCAAGAAAACAGCCTGTCGGAGCTGAACACCTCCTCAAATCGTCTTACTTTGTAGGGGCTCATCCTATATTCAGTTGTCAAGAGAAACATTTTTTTCAGATTAAGCCATATTAGAACCTTGGAGTTATTCTGAACATTGCAAGTAACTTTGAGGACCTGAGTGTCAAACTAGCACCTTTAGGTGAGAGCTCCAGCTGACCCCAGGCTAGAGAAGCTCAAATCTTAGCTCCACTACATACCCTGAGGCCCCAGGCAGGTTGCTTGGCTCCCAAGGACCTCGTGTCCTCATTGGAGCAAAGAGTGAAACAAAAGGCCCCAGGAAAGACCAGGGGATTACCACAGGGAAGAAACCTGAGCAGGCTCCTATGAAACACTGCAGCCCCACATTCCTGTGAGCTGTGCAAGTCTCAATGGTCTTGTTTTCTGACTCCTAAAGAAAACAGTCTGGCCACTGATTCCTAAGGGCACTGTGCTTCATTCCTGCAGCAGACACTCGGTGGACGTTCCACTATGTTAAGGGTCCCTGAGCAGCTCACACTCTCAAGCTTGGTTGGAGGACAGGCTCCCCACACAACACAGGTGAGGCTTTGCCCTGCATCTCAGCAGGTCTGACATGAGCGGGACCTCGGCTCTGGGGAACAGTGACTTGGTGAACCACTTACTCATAGTGAAAGCCAATGTCGTGGTTGCCCGCGACCACCTTCAGCTGCACATGACCGGGATGTCTGAACATTTGCCGAAATCGTGCCATCTCCTCCTCCCAGGCCTGGGGAGACAGGGTCACTGCTGAGGGCCCAGAACCCTCTCTTCCCACAGCTGAAAATTAACTCTCGGGTCCAAATCAGATGCTCATAAAGCTCAAAAAATTGGGCTGAGGCTGGGGCCCAGTGGCAGAGCACTGGCCTAGCACATGTGGGGTACTGGGTTCAATCCTCAGTGCCTCATAAAATCAAATAAATAAAATAAGGTTAAATTTAAAAAAAAACTTTGAGTTTTAATTCTTCGTAATACCTCTTTCCCCAAGACTACTACAATAGCTTTCATCCTTTATTTAATTTGATGCCAAATCTTAACAGATGGTGTCTTCCTCCATCTTTAAACATTTTTAACTGGCAACTCCCCCAGATTTTTGGTTCAGGCACTTGTTATTCCAATGTCCCCAGGCACAGAGCCCCAGGTCAAGAAATGAGGAGAACAGACTCCTGGGAAACGCTGACTCTTAGGTCCACAGAGGAAGCAGACAAAACCTTTATTACAATAAACATTTCAAGTATTCTGACATTTATGTTAACTATTTTTACTTGCTTTATCTGGCTATGTTACCCAGGATGGCCAGGATGGCCTCCAACTCCTGGGTTAAGTGATCCTCCTGCCTTGGCCTTCCTAGGAGCTGGGACTACAAGCACACACCACCATGCCCAGCTCCTCCTTATTTTTATAAGGTAAAAATATCAATTGGATGAACACCCTGGGTGGGCCAAAAAGAAATCAACAAAAACAAAAAATAAATCTATTCTGGATAGTAACAACTTTATCCTAAAAATGTTAAATACAGTATACGATTCAACATAAAGAAAAGTGCTAGATAAAGCCCTTCCTTTACAAAGAATTCATGGTAACAAATGGTATTTAAATTTAGAATAACAAATCTAGGAAATCATAAAATGTTGCTCTTAATTTGCAAAAGCAACATATAATCTAATTGAATAACTAGTTGTTATTTACATACAATATTTCCATTATCATGTTTAAATAGAGCCTACATTATAACAAACTTGCAATTCTGTAAACAGTAAGTTCCAATCACATTTGAACCAAGTTGTAGCACTGTTCTGGGAAATACCAATGGATTTATAAGAGAGATCTTCCAAATAAATCCTTTCAAAAAAAAAAAAAAAAAACATTAGTGACTGAACATTTTTAACTAAGCAGCAGGAGGAACCCTTCATTCATCTCCAGAATATCATGAGCAGAGCCTTCAGCCAGCTAAAGGGAGAACAACCTCTCTGTCTGGTTTACTGAAAGGCTTACATCACACCAATACCCAGGCATATGTCTGGGGCCCTCTGAAAGAAGGCCCAAGGCTCCTTCTATGCCGCTCACTTAAGAAAGAAAATCAGAGGAGAGTAGCAAGGAACATTTGTAGCACAATTCTCATGATGTAGCAATTAAATAAAACAGGGCTGGGGTGTGGCTTGGTGGTACGATGCTTGCCTAGCATGTGTGAGGCCCTGGGTTCCATTCCCAGCACCACTACCACCACCAAAAAAAAAAAAAAAATGTGTCCCATTAGGTGTCCATTTCAACATACATTCTGTAATTTGGTGACCATTTGAAATAGCAGCCATCCTGCCCACTTTTCCCTTTCCCAAGAGGTTAACAGGACTGTAAATTCAAGCCAAGCAATATCTGGCCATCCACACATTTCCTACCTAGACAAATACAAGATCGGGAACCTAATTCAAGGTTAGAATTGTGACCTGGATACAGGGGCGCACACCTGTGATCCCAGCTACTCAGGAGACTGAGGCAGGAGGACTGCAAGTTTGAGGCCAGCCTCAGCAACTTGGTGAGATTCTGTCTCAAAATGAAATAAATAGGCTGGGGATGAAAATCAGTGGTAGAGTACTCACCTAGCATGCGTGAGGTCTGGGGTTGGATCTCCAGCACCACAAAAGTAAAATTTGAAATTAGTATTATACACAAATTCTAAGATTCTTCAACTACATTTCTAGTATGAGCACTAAGCAGTATATCCACGTAGGCCAGCACAGCTTCCTGGCCATTCTGCACTGCGGAGGTGAGTCCCCACACTGGGTGAGGGTGCCCAGGTCCTACCTTGGAGGAGCTCCACTTCCCTTCATCAAAGACGTCCCCCAGAATGAAGACGACTTCCGGCTGCAACAACCACAGAGCAGTCTGGAAGGCCCTCTCCATTTGCCATTCCCTTGAGGACAACAGGAAAAAATAACCTGTCAAGATGCTCCTTGGCAGAGGCTACTTCCGTCTTCCTGGCCATTTAACAAGTGAAGCCAGGGCGGGGCCTGGCTCAGTGCTGGAGGGAAGCCCTGGGTCCTTCCTCAGGTCCACAAAGACTAGACGAGTGAGCTGAGTGCTCCCACTCTCCTTCCTCAACCCCACTCTTGCTCTCCCACTCTCACACCAAAGGGCCACTGAGTCTGAGTCTGACTGAACGTGGGGAACACCCAGGCAAGGTGGCACATGCCCATCATCTCGGCGGGAGCATTGCAAGTTCAAAGCCAGCCTGGGCAACTTAGTGAGACCTTGTCTCAAAATAAAAAGTTAATAAAAAGGGCTAGGGGTGTGGCTCAGTGGTTAAGCACTGCTGAGTTCAATCCCCAGTACTGAGAGAGAGGGAGAGAGAGAGAGAGAGAGACCTCAGCTTCAGAGCTGGGATCTCACTCTGGCCTGGGACTTGTACCTCTGCTGATTCGCAGCCACTGTGCCCCCCACCTTCCTTCTTTCTTCACTCATCCCTGGGGACCTCGCAAATCACCCACCTGCCTGGCCCAAGTTCACCCACATCCACAGCCCTCTGGGCACGCTGCCTCTTGTTAGGATGATAAGGGTCGAAGGGCACAACATAGGGTAGTGAGAGAAAGCAGTGGGGCTCGGGCCAGGAGCAAGAAGAGCCCATCCCTGAGACGGGGAGCTGCCCAGCTCTGCCCACAGATGGAGGAGGAGCAAAGCACAGAGTCTGCACAGGGGAATATGACTCGGCCCTAGAAGGAAAGTCACCCTGAGCCCTGGGCAGCAAGGTGGACCTGGAGGATCTTGGCGCAACACAAGAGACGCAGAATGACTCCATCTGCATGGGGTGTCCGGAGCAGCCAAATCCACAAGCACAGTGAGAACAGCGGTCACCAGGGGTAGGGAGCAGAGGGGACAAGGAGCTGGTGTGTCATGGAGAGAAGGTTCTGGGAGGAGGGCAGGACAGCTGCACAACAGCGTGGATGTGCTTCGAGCCACTGTGCGCCTACCATGGTGGGGACGATTAGTGGACACTGTGTGCATCTCACCACACTTACACACAGGCTTTTAAAAAGCCTGCTGGTGGAAAATCAGAAGGTCCACATTGGGGAGACGGGTGTGACCCTTCCCCAGGGAGCCAGCACACCCCTGAGGCCCAGGGGACTCAAAGTCACACAGTCCAGACAGGAGGAAGCCCCGCCCAGGCCTGCCCTGCCCACCAGAGTCACGCCCACCTCCCTTACAGCTGTGAGGTCCTCCCAGTCCTGATGGGGGGCCAAGGCCCTGGTAACCCTCTGACTCAGAAAGCCCACCAGCAGCGTAGATCTGAGTCCCTCTGTAGGACAGATGTCCAGTAAACACTAAGTTCAAGGGAAACTCAAATGTCCCCAAATGCCCTTCTTTAAGAGAAAAATAAGAGTAACTCAAAGCCACTCCACCTGACCCATAGGGACAGGGCTACCCCTTTCTGCCTACAGAATTCCAGAACACAGTCCTAACTTCACCTCTTACCTTCGCAATTTGTCCAGCCAGTGGCCAGTTATTTCCCCGAGCAGGTGGGTATCGGCCAGAAACATGGCCTTCAGCACAGGTCCCCGTTTGCCTGGGGCTGGAGTTCCCACCTCTGGCCAGCGGCACCAGAAGATGACAAGGTAATAGATGAGAAATTCACAAAACAGAAAAGAGGCCAAGGCCACCACTGTGAGTTTCAACAGCAAGGACCTTTTCCTCCTCGACAGGCAGAAACTGTGCCTCCTGAGCCAGCGCGTCACAGCCATGTCTCCTGCCCAGGGTCGCCGGCCGCGGGGTCGAGTCCATCAAGAGTTCACCCTGAGAAGGCCGTGGAGCCCGGGGAGTGGGAGGCAGCAACCGGCTCGGCTGTGTGCCTACAGGGCAAGGGCGGGACTGGGTTAGGTTCCTCCAAGGGCCAGTATCAGCACCTCCCTCCAGGAGAACCCACTAGGGCCCTCGGACCAGCCAACAGGTAGAGCACTCGCCTAGCACACGGGTCCTGGGTCCCAGCCCAGCACACAAAAGCAAAGGGATAAGCAGAACCAGTGACCCACACAATCCTAGCCACATTCCCGTCTGGACTTCAACACTGTAGTACACCCAATGTCAGAAGATAAACATTGACACCTTCGAGTCTCCCTACTTCCGTGTGCCAGAATAACGCTGTGAGGATGATCCTCCCATTAAGATGATCAAAAGGTGTGTGTGTTTGTTTTTCATGTTTTCTGTGGTGCAGGGGTGGAACTCAAGGCCTTGGGCACCCTGGTGAGCATTCTACCTCTGAGCTATACCCCAACCCAAGAAAGTGGAATTGGACAGATACAGGAGACACCATGGAAACCCTTCAGGAAGGTGTGTGCTAAAGCCGGGATCTAATGGGAAAAATGTAATCTGACTCCCAGAAGAATTCACCTCAACCACCCCCATGATCTTAAAAGTCAACAGGGTCCTAAGCCCTAGGATGCGCTGCTTTTGGTGTGACCCCACACTAGGACTCGGCTTTTCCTTAAAAGAAGCATGGACTCCGTGCTTCAGAGTTCCTAGCGATTCATCTCACACTGGACAGAAGCCAGGAGCTCAGAGCCACCCTCCTTAATGTGGATGCTGAATTCTGCAGCTGGATTCTGTTTTCACAGAAATGGTTCCCCCCACAAATTAGGCTTGAATTAGTCTTTATAAGAAATTTATGTACAGTGGCTTCACTTTGAGGTCCTTAAAAATGTTTATGGATTCATCCTGAATTTTAGATGAACTTTCCACCCTCTAAAGACACGGTCTGTTAGCCGGGCATGCCTGTCATCCCAGAGACGTGGAGGCTGGGGCAGGAGGATCACGAGTTCAAGGCCAGCCTCAGCAACTCAGTGAGACCCTGTCTCAAAACAAAAATACAAAGGGCTGAGGATGTGGCTCAGTGGTTAAATGCCCCTGGGTTCAATCCCTGGTATCAAAAAGAAGAAAAGAGGCATCTGTGTTTGAGACTCTGAAGAGCCACATTAGGGGAAGATACCCTGAGATGGGCTCTGAGAGATCCACCTCAAGGTGCTGCAGCTCGGGTACAAGAGGAGACTCTGAGAAGAGCAGTGACCCACAGGGCTCAGTGACCTGTCAGAGAAGCCCCGAGGTCTCAGGGGACTGAGCAGGGATAGTGAGACAATGGCCAGCAGCCCCGAGGGAGTCCACAGAGGGAGAAGGTCTTCTTCTGCAGAACTTTCTTGTGTAAGTCCAGGAACTTCCCCTGGCTCACAGGCGTGGAGTCAGGAACAACCTCACGTCCACTAGGCCAAAGGGGCATCTCAGAGAAAGCCAGTCTTCAGGATGGTTTCACATTTGATCACAGAAAAGGAAGGACAAACCCCAGACCCTTACAAAACTCCTCGGTTTATGTCACAGTGGTGTTCCATGACAAGCAATCACGAAGATATGGAAAGTCTTCCTAGAGCAGAGTAAGGCCCAGCCGCTTGCACGTGGAGCCATCTTCCAGAGGTAAGGATGTTCCTGCAGAGCGGAGATTCCTGCAGGACCTGGTCAGTAGGGACATGGCCATTGCAGCAGCCCACAGGAGCTCCATCGCCAGGCTCCAGCCCAGCCCTCAGGGTCCACATGCTAGACCTTACCTGCCCCACCTGAACTTCCTCCTCCCCTCTGTTTTCTCCGAGTGGAACCCCATGGACCATGAAACCAGAATCACCAGGAACCTTGTCCTCCAACCAGGGACACCTCTGAGATGATGGTAGGCGCAACACAGCAGCGGTGAGCCAGGACTGGCCCAGCGACTGAGGATGTGCAGCACCCTGCACACCACACTGCCCCCAGATTCTAGCGCTGGACCTGAGAACCATGAGCAGAAGATTGCCATCTTCCACTCCATCTGTACCAGGCACAGGGTGCCCCTTCAGCCAGGCCTGTGGCACCTGCCTGTCATCCCAGCAACGGGCAAGGCTCAGGCAGGAGGACTGCAAGTTTGAGGCCAGCCTTGGCAACTTAGTGAGACCCTCTCTCAAAACAATTTTAAAAGGGGGCTCGGGGTGTAGCTTAGCAGTAGCACAACCCTGGATTAAATCCCCAGTATCGAGGGGAAATGGTGGTACCAGGCCACACTGGTGTGGAGCCATCGTCCAGAGTTAAGGAGATAAGAGAAGAGACAGGCTTCAAGGAATAATGACAGTGTTCCTTTTAGAGCACCCAGTGGCCTTTGTTTGATTAAATCAAACATACCCAAAGCAATTGCTTTGTCTTAATACCTCATTTTCTTTTAAAAGGCCTAGAATCTCCTACTCCTAAAAGGGAAGCCCAAAGCAGCAGCTGAAACTCCCTGCGGCCCTGAGACCAGGAGGAGTGTGAGGAAGGCGTCCTGCCCCGGCAGGGCTGGGCAGCTGTACAGGTTTCACATTCCCAAGATCAGACACCAGAAGGAAACTCTGACCACTGCTCTCTCTTCCACACCCTCTTCTTTTCTTTTTAAATACTTTTTTTTTAAAATTGTAGTTGGGCAATGCCTTTATTTTATTTCCTTATTTTTATGTGGATTGAACCCAGCACCTCACACAAGCGCTTTGCCGCTGAGCCACAACCCAGCCCCCCTCTTCTTTTCATCAGAGAACCCTGGAGCAGTTATGAGTAAGAGGAGCAAGCAACTCCCAGGTGGGAGAGGCTGCAGGCCAGGAAGGCGACTCTGCCCCAGCTGGAGTTCAGGAGCCAAAGGCACACAAAACCTCTAACCTCCATTGCATTCCCCAGCAACCTGAGCTCCACCTGACCCACTCAGTAGGACCCAAATGGTTAGCCACCCGCAAGGAGGCCATGCTGCCACCGAAAAAAAGGTGAGGGAGGTCCAGACCTCAGACTTCTGGGTTCTTTTTTCCACGAAGAAATAAAAACTGTCCCACAGAGAGTCTTCCAGCCAGGGACGTGGCCAGCAGGAGAGAGAGAGAAGAGGGGAGGGCAGGGAGAGACAAGTGCTGATCTGGAGTTTCTCTAGAAAGCCTAACACCTGTGAATCCACGCTCTGTAATAATGTGATCATTTAACAGAAAAGAGAAATGAAAACCGTATTTAGGCAACTTCTGACACCAGATCCTTAAACAATTGCTTTTGTTTAAATCTTACAAAACTCCTTTTCTTCCTCTACCCAACACTTACTGTTAGTACTTCCAATGTTGTCTGCAATGTTATGTCCAAAACACGCCCTTTTCCTCCTGAATTCATAACAGGGCCTCGGAGGCTACTTTAGCTGAAGGCATTGACTCTCTGCTGGGCTCTGCAGGTTCCTGATGGGAACCTTGAAGCAGGACACACTTGGCCCAACCTTCATTCTGCAGCTGTCTCCCTTGGCTATCTGAACTTGGGTCTGATTACTGATCGACTCTGAACCTAAACATGGTAATCCCTTAAGGAGAGACTGTCTAAAAACTGGAAACACGCAGTTGGTCAGCCCTAAACTCACCTAACCTTGCTCTCCCCAATTCAAGGCTGGAGGCACTGAGATAAAGGGGAATGAAGGTGTGTCCAAGATCTGCAGAGACATCATGAGCAGACAGCAGCTTTCAAGACCACCTGCTCTAGACCCCTGTGGCAGCCGCTGGAACAGGAACAGGAACAGGCAGGCAGCTTGCAGGCAGATCACCCGATGCTGAGACTGCCCCCTCACTGGGAGTAATCGGACTATGACAGTCCCAAGGATGCCCCTAAGCAGGAACCATCATCTCCAGATGGGAACCGACCGCCCCTCATGCAATGAGGACTTCAGCACTTCCCAGACCTGAGACAATGACCAACCAGACCACAGTGTGAGCAAGACCCTGAGTCAAAGACCCCAACTCTTCCCCCGTCTGACCCTGAAGCTCACATCAGTGCCCTGGAGACAGGCTGAGGACGCCTGGTCCCTGATTTCCCAGGAGAGCTATCAGAACGAGACTCCTCGATCCCTCACCAGCACTTTTCCCACTTGTCTTTTGGGGCTAGAGGCTGCACCTGGTATGTTGGGGCTCCCCAGTTGAGGCCCCCTGGTTGGGACGATGGCAACAAAATGAAGACAAAACCATCTGAAGAGTTGATAGGGATAGAGAGAGGGATCATTCTCTCCCCAGGAGTGGCACCAGCAAGGCTGCCGGGCCTTTCAAAGGCCTTTCAAAGCGAGCTTTAGGAAATGAGAAGTCAGCCCTAATTTAAGGGTAAAAGTGACCTCCCCATTGCACGCACTTCCTGGGCCAACTAGAGGGACAGCTGAGGGGATCCTGCTATGGCAAGCAGGAGCTACACAGACACTCCTGATGAGAAGACCCCTGCAATGCAGCCCTGCCTTCTTGGTAGGAAGGAGGAAGCAGAGCTCTGTGTACAGCTAACAACTCGTTCCTCTTCAAATATTCTGCCTTCTGCTGTAAAGACCCATCAGCAGAGATAAGAGCCACACTGAATGGACGAGAAGCCAGACCCGCAGCCCGGCTCTGTGACCTGAGGCAGGCTGTTCACCCCTTCTGAACCTCACAACCTACAACACCAACCTCACTGTGTTGTGCAGATTGACAGAAATAATCTACACAACTGTTCTTTTCTAAAAATAATTGTGTGTACATGTGTGTACGTGTGTGTGTTTGCATGTGTGTGCATATGTGTGTGCAGTGCGGACAACTGACGCTCCAGTCTCTGCACACCTAGTACGTGATCTACCACTGAGTTACACCAAGTCCTGTAGATCCTTCTACAAAGCAGATGTGTCAGGATTTGGTCTGGAGGTAAACCTCAGCATCCAGTGAACCCCAAAGGGCTTCATGCAATGATGCTCAATTCAAAGGGCCAAAATGGCGGTGGCACACACCTGAATTCCTAGCAGCTTGGGAGGATAAGGCAGGAGGATCATGAGTTCAAAGCCAGCCTCAGCAACTTAGTGAGACCCTCGGCAGCTCAGAGAGACCCTGTCTTTAAATAAAATATAAAAAGGGGGTAGGAGATGTGGCTCAGTGGATTCAATCTCTGGAACCAAAGGACCAAAATGGAGTTTGGGAGAATGAAAAGGCTGAGGACTGAAGACAGCTTAGGGGCTGTGGCCACCGGGCCGAGCAGCTCCTCGACTTTCTGAGTCACCTGTCATGTGAACCTTCAACTTTGCCTCAGCCAAGGCTCTAGACCTCCACCCCTGCACAGCATGCGAGGAAGTGAACACGCCACTCCCGAGCCTGGCTCTTACAGGACAAGAAGAGAAATGGGCCTCTTTTCCTGAGACTAAGTGAGCAGGGATCTGGCCTTCCCCAGAGCTAAGGGAGTGCCTGAGGCCCAAACAGGACAGTCTCAACCTGCCCACACAGGAAAGATGGGGAGATGTGGGCACTTATCTCGAATCATTAAACCGTACAACTAAGAAACAAGAGGTTTGGACAAAGAGCACACACTGTGTGCTACTCTCCCTATGATTAATGAATGAATGATTCTATCCATACTAGGAGGATTCCTGTGTTTGCTGCTGTACTGGGGATTAAATCCAGGGTGCTCTACCACTGAGTTACACCCCCAACCCTTTTATTTTATTTTATTTTGAGACAAGGCCTTGATAAATTGCTGGGGCTGGCCTCAAACCTACAATCCTCCTGCCTCAGCCTCCAAAGCAGCTGAGATGCCAGAAGCGCATTAGCAGATTTGGGATTAAAAATCAAAATTACTTACTTATTTCACTTTAAAAGCTCAAGTTGCCAGTTTTATTATCAAATGATAACCCAAGAGAAACTTCACCATCATATGGTCTTTAGTACCATTTGAGCTGGCCTAGGATTGCAAGTTAACAGGTACCTCTCTGGACTCCTCCTGACAGGTGGTAAACAAGGCAGCCAGACTGGGCTGTGAAGGCCCTGAAGGCCCTCTTCAGAACTGGAATGCTGACCTTGTTATGTTCTGATTTCTATCACATATCTACATTTTACTCCTATTGTCCCGTGACAACAACAATAACAAAAGAGCAAAACAAAAATCCCAACTTGTTAACATCTATCGCAGAACTTTTCAAAAAGCTTAAAGAGACTCATTATTGGTTTATGAAATCAGTTTCATGATTTGTGACCATGATTTTTTAAAAGTAAAATAACAATAGAAAATACTAGCTTGTACAGTAGGGACAAGGTGTAGTCAAAGTTAATTTGATGAAACTTCTATTCCCATTTTAAAACACCTGTATCTATGAGTACTGCTCACAATACAAAACACACTTCACTCTGCGTTAAGGGTTGGGGACCTTGCACGTGACTGAGTCAGACTCCCCAGCTGGGTGCTGAGGTGCTCAGTCACAGAAATGTGGCAGAGCTTTCCCCATGACCTTCTTGGGTTCAAGGGACGGTGTCTTGTGCATAGGTGTGTCTTGCTACAGCCCTATGGGTGAAGGTATGCTCACCTGTTTCTTTGTAATATAACCCCTTGCCCTGTTTAGGATAGAATCTTCCATGGAAGTGCCTTGTGTGTGTCCCCTTCTCTTAGTGAGCCCTTGGGTGTGGCCTACCCAGATGTCAGTCAACCTGCTAACAGTGGACATCATGAAGATAGACTCTGCCCCCTGAAACCTGACTCCTTGCCTCATTTGAATAGCTTCTTCTCAATAAAAGGGGTCAGCACGTGTACTCTCCCTCTCTCTTCCTGTGGACCCTTAAGGTCAGAGGAGCCATCACAGCGACCCCAAAGAAAAATGTATTTATGTCTCTATTGTGGTTATTTTGCACAGCCCAGTTAGCCCAGTTTACCTGGAGTGACCCCTGAGCCTTTTAATCACGAGAACAGAAACCTGGCACTCGAGTACTTGCCTAGCATGCTGGGAACCAAAGCTTGGATCCCCAACACTGGAAAAAAAGAAAAGTGTAGATTTAGATTTAAAAGGAAGCCCTCACACAGGACAGGCTATATGGGCAATGACCAAACAGACTGCATTTTACCCTGAGACTCCATCATGTAAGAAATACTTATCCCTTAAGAAAGCCCGTCTCTGTACCCATTAATAGTTTCCTAGCACAGCATACTTGGCAACACAAAGTAGCAATTCTTATACAATGTAAAATCGTTCTCTTTGTTTCCATTTTTCTTGGGCAATGTCAGAGATTGATCCTCTAGACATTAGTAACCATTCTCTAACTTGTGCTGAACTAGGGTCATTTTGATCCACTTCTGCTTGCTTGCTGCTGTGCCAACCTGGAAGTCCTGTGGGAAATACCAATATACCCCATTGCATTGTCTCACTAACTGTCCAGTTCAGCTTCTGTACCTGTTTGCTTGCAGCTATATCAACTGAGATGTGGTTTTTGCCTTTAAATATCCTAAAATGTTGAAGCTCGAGGCTGTTCCTTGCACAGACAGTTATGGGTCCTGTATCGAGCAGTTGCTGACCAGCCAGCTAAATAAAGACTCTTCAATTTGGACAAAACTGGGACTTGATGTGTTTTCTGATCGACCTGCCCCACAACATCTGCACTCCGCTGTCGAGATCACTCCATGACCAGGATGCAGCATGCACACAGTGAGTGCTCACAGAAATCTGTTGATTCAATGGCTTTCAAGTAGTCTCATTTTACCAAACATTTGAGAATTACAAAATACACGTGCTCACCCTTTTGTTCTATCACCTTTCTGTAAATACTTAAAAGTCCACAGTCATATAAACAGGAGGAAAAGAAGTCATTCTTTCTGCCTTTGATAAAAGTATTTAAAGAATGGAAATGGGCTGGGGATGCAGCTCAGTGATAGAGCGCTCGCTTCACATGCACAAGGCCCTGGGTTCCACTGTCAGTGCTCGGGGGGGGGGGGGGGGGTGATGGCAAACAGGTGCAGCCACCCCTCTATGTGGCCAGAGAGGAAGAGCTAAGGCACTCACCCATTGATTGGAGGGAAGAGGGACAATCTTCCCTTGAGCCTCTTTAGAGAACTTTTTCCTCAAAGAGCTATAAATAGAAAAGTGACCTGGGGACCCAAGCTGTTTGGAAGTCCATTATCCCAGTTGCAGATCTCACAAGTCACCACACACCATCCAAAAAGCTAACAGTGTCCTATGTGAGAGCTTCGTTTTAAATCTAAATCTATGCTTTTTTTCCCCAGTGTTGGGGATTTAAGCCTTGGTCCCAGAATGCTAGGCAAGCACTTGAGTACCAAGCTAAATCCCCAACCCTTAAATCTATTACTTACATATATATATATATTACATATTTAATATATATTCATTTTAGTTGTAGATGGACCTTTATTTTATTTATATGTGGTGCTGAGACTCAAACCCAGGGCCTCACACATACTAGGCAAGTGCTCTACCACTGAGCCACAATCCCAGCCCCTATTACTTTTTATATTTAAATAAGAAAAGGAGGAAGAAGAAGGAGGAGGAGGAGGAGAGGAACAGGATGAACAGGAGGAAGAAAGCTTTGGGAGTCTGGCTTCTCAGGAGAACCCATGAATCTCATCACCTTTTAAAGAATGAGAAAAACATGTTTAGTTGCTGAATGGTTTTCATTTAGTGAACTACTGTCAAGAAACCTCACCAACCTTGAGAGTAAAACAGCTGAGAACATAAGGAAAAGGACCGGGTTCCATCACCCAGGAACCCCTACCCCCATGTAGCTGGGGGGGTGGGGGTAAGCCTTCTGCACAAGGCCCTGGATTCCATCCCCAGCACGGAAAACTACAAGTAAATCTTTCAAATTATAAAATACTTGGGCTCAGAAAGTATACTTCATTGTTCTATACTGCCCAACACATAGAAAAAAAGAGCTGCAAATGAAAGTAAAGTATTTTATCCATCAACTGACTTCTAACTTCAAAGCTAATATCCAAATCCTACCCCCAAATAGCCAGGGGGAAAAATAGCATTTAAATACACTAAATATGTAGCTTCTTCTCTTAATTGTTCATTATGTTAAATATATTATTATCACAATCTCTTCGATGGCTATTTGCATGTGAAATCTTTCATCTTAAATGTTATTTTAAAATAAGAGCATTTTTATTCAATCTACATGGATAAATTACGGAGCGAGAGGCCCCTACAATTTAACATACGACCTTTAGTCATCCAGAGTTTCCAGCAAATAACTCGTTACAGAAAGCTGCTTTTTCCATAGGTTTATTTGCAACCCCAAAGGACCATAAAGTTCCATTTTGCAGTGATAAAAAATTAGCTATGACCCTTGAAGTTCATCCTGACAAGAGGATACTTACAAAACCCCAGGGCGCCGGGACCCCGCGGGCCCCCGGAAAGGCCAAGCCCGGGGGCTCTGCTGTCCCCCGCGCCGCACCAGGCCGGCCGCCTCGCAGCTGGGCGGAGCATCCCGCGGCCTTCCTGTTTCCGCAGCGCCTCTGCAATCACTGTCGCCAGGATCCCCACCTCCGCCGCCCCGCCCGCCAGTCCCCGCGCGGCCCACGCTCCCCGGCCCAGCGCCCGCGTTCTGGAGCGCGGGCTGCGGAGGTGGCCCGGCCGGCGCGCCCCGGGCGCCGCGGCCGGTGCTCCCGGAGGAAACCCAGCTGGCGCTCCGCACGACCCCATAGAACGGAGCAAAATAAAGGCACAAGCGTACCCGGGCCGCGCCGTCCTCGCCGGCCCGCGCCGCCCTCCTGGGCTTCCGAGGCCCGGTGCGCGCGGGCCGCGGCGCTGGCTGCCCCCGGAACCTCGGAAGTCGCTGCCCAGGGCGAGGGCGCAGGAGGGAGCCCGGGAACGTCCCGCGAGACAGACAGGG
>NW_025999992.1:2857627-2862260 GCF_001458135.2 Marmota marmota marmota
AGCGAGCACGAGACAGGCGAGGCGAGCGGCGGCCGTCCGAATGAGAGGAGCCCCGGAGCCGAACTGTCCGCGCCGCGCGCCCGCAACGGCGGCCCCCGCGCTCGCGCGCTCCCGCCCGGAGCCACCAGCGCGAGTGGCAGCTCCGGCCTGGGCCGCATCCCGCCTCGAGTTCCTGCCGTTGCCCACTCGGGGCGCGCCCGGCCCCTGCGCCCCAGTCCCGAGGCCGCGCGATGGGCGCCCTGCGCCTGGCCCTGCTGAATGGGCCGGGGCCGGCTGGCTGCAGACCCGAGTCGAGGAGTGGCCACCTTGGCAAGGGCTGTTGTAAAATGTCCCTTTGCTTAGGAGGTTGGTTGAAGGCCCTTCACTTGGGCCTGCACAAATGTCTGATGGCTAACCGTTTGAGCGACCTTTCACGTGTGAAGGCAAAAAAGCCACCCTGGGATGGACTAAGGCAGCGGTCTTCCGAGTGTGCGCCTGGAGATCAGCCTGGACATTTACGCATGCCCAGACCTGGCGCTTGGCGTCAGTTCACCGCTCACCTTTCCCCTCACTTGCCACCCCTGCTGCTTCATCCCGTGTGTGTCCCCAAACTCTAACTCTGGAGGGTGGATTTGAGCCTGGGGCCCCTTCCTCCACACACTTGGACGCCTCGGGAATGAACTCTGCAAAATTGATGGCTTTAGAATTGGCATGCTGGGCGACAGGCAGAACAAGGCTGGAGTGGTCACCAAACTTATAAAACAGAGAGTTAATAAAATAAAAAAATTTTGAGAAAACTATTTCTGAAAATAGATAAATATAGAATAGTTTAACATAGACCACAATATTTTGACCTCGGTTTTTTTTCCCCAAATAGCATATTAAGCATCGAATAAATAATTCGCACCTTGTCAAATTCACCACAATAAACAAGATTTTTTTTTTCAGTGCTGGGTATGGAACCCAGGACCTTGTGAATTCTAGGCAAGCACACATAACCCTGAGCTACAGCATAGCCTAGGCCTGTAATATTTTTTATCCCAGTGTACAATAAGGAAGCCATGAAAATCCCCTCCTTTCCAATAAGAAATGGTATTTGAGAGCCCCAGAAGATGAAGCCCAGAGGCAAGTCTTACATTTTAACCATGTTTACAAATATATATATATATATATTTGCCTGTGTCCTTTCAATGAACCCTGGAGGGAAATGACACCGCCTCAGCAGGCACTGAGCCTTTCTACTCTGGGCACTATGGACAAGAAGAGCTTCAACTGAGTGTACAACAAGGGAGAGATCTTGGGGAGCCATTTAGAATTTTCTCCACCACCCGCGGTATTCGACCTTCATTTCAAGAGATAACACAAAGCCTGGAGAAGTCTCAAGGTCTCTCTCAGAGTAGCCCTGTACCTGAATGTACATGGTACTGAACTCTTCATAGAACATCACCAGAAAATCAAACAAGAAATCTAAACAAAGGGAGTACTATTCAGCTGTAAAGAAGAATGAAATCCTGTCATCTGCAGCAGCATGGATGGAACTGGAAGATATCAAGTTACATGAAATAAGCCAGACACAGAAAGAGAGTGCATCCTGTTCTCAGGTGAAAGATAAACAAAGTAGACCTGAATGTAGAATAGTGACCTCTAGGCACTGGGAAGGAGGTAGGTGGATAAAGAGAGGATTGGTTTTATCAGGCACCTTGTATGCATGTGTGAAAATATCACACTGAATGCACACAATTAATGCAGGTTGATCAAAGCTAAATAAAATATACATATATTAAAAAGATACCTAAACCAAGTTATGCAGAGGAAGGGGAAATAGGATTTGTGCAAAAAAAAAAAAACAATGTAAAGAGAAAGATATAAAAGCAGATGAGAGCTATCAGAAGGAAAGTTATAGAGAATCCAGTTTTAATGTGAAATATTATTTCTAGTCTGTTTTTTTTTTAAAGAGAGAGAATTTTTTAATATTTATTTTTTAGTTTTCAGGGACACAACATCTTTGTTTGTATGTGGTGCTGAGGATCGAACCCAGTGCCCTGCACATGCCAGGCGAGCGCTTTACCACTTGAGCCACATCCCCAGCCCTCTAGTCTGTTTTATAAAGCTTAATGTGACATTGAGTTCTTGCTTAAGATGGTGAAAGATCTTCCAGGAACTGTTTTCCTCAACTTTGCATTTCAAATTTTGTTTTGCTACTTAGACCTTTGCAACTTTTTTCTTAGGGTCAAAAGTGTACCTACTCCATCCATCTTCCCTCCCTCCAAGTAGTGCTTGCAGTGTGATCCCAGTGAATTACAGAGAACTGCGGGGTGGGGTGGGGGGTGGCCCAAGATCGATTATGGTCAATGTGCGATGAGATGTGGAAGGACATCTTACGTTAGTCATTGTAATTTGCAGATTACTGTCCTGCCTCATGTGTCCGACATAAGGACAATCAGATCTGAGACTCTCTGAAGAGGCCCAGGCTTCACACTTAGTTAATTCTAGAACAGCATGCACTAGAACCACCAACTGCAATAGATTCACACTCAGAATGTCTTGAATGTCTTGAAAACAGTAAGACATATTAAGTGGTTGCAAAGATTCTGGTTTAGGAAACTTTGGTTTAGATACTTCTAAGGCTCATTACTTGGGGGTGGCTTGTTTTTTTCCGCTTTTTGGGAGAATTACTCTCTCAAGATTTTGTTCTTCATATTTTTGGTTCAAGGCAGAATCCATAGTTCAAATTATTAAAAATGACTCAGTAAGATGTTCTTTTTCTTTTAGTTTTTTAATATGGATCAAGGGCCATTTATCTGTAAGTACTATGGACTGAGCAACTAGGTATCAAAACCAAACCCCACGGACATTGCTTGGAACAAGACAGCTCACAAGACATCAAAGGTGTATCTCCATGAAGGCCCAACATATAAAGGGGTGGGATGAACCACAGAACGCTATGAGGCTTTCGAGCTATCAGCCTGTGCAGGTAGGAACAGGGAATAGAGCTACACTTTCCACGCACCTGAAGACAGGAGACCTGAAAGCATCAGATTGCCCCAGGTTGGAGAACCAATGAGGACGGGTTGGCCCCAGGCAATAGTGAGCACGTAGAGGGGCCAGGGCCAGACCTGACTACAGCCAACCCTCCTTCCAGGCCCCTCACAGAGGGGAGACTCCCAGGAGGGAATAAGAACCCCCACAGAGTGTACCAGAGAAATGCAGGAAAGAGAAAGTGCAGACAAGTGCAGACAAATGGGAAAGGAGACTTCAGAGAGCCTCTGTGTGTTGGCACCCTGCAGAGAAGAGCAGAAGGGTCTGCAAGTTTGTATCCCCCAAAATTCACACGATAAATACAGTCACCAAAGTGATAGGATTAGGAGATGGGATGCTTAGGAAGGGATTGGAGCACAGGGGAGCCCATGGGATTGGGATAGGAGGGCATTCTGTAATCCCAGAGGCTGAGGCAGGAGGGTACAAGTTTAAGGCCAGCCTGGGCAACTCAGACCCTGCCTCAAAATAAAGAAGGAAGAAAGGCTGGGGATGTTGCACAGTGGTAGAGTGTTTGCCCATCCCCAGTATCACACAAAAATAAAAATAAAAAATTCCCCAGAGAGTTCCTTAGCCTCTACCATAAAGGCATGGCAGGAGAGTTTTATGGAAGTCCCTGGGAGGGGGCCCAGCCCTAGTGGTCCCAACAGACCAGGCTCCACCACCAACCCCGATGTGCCAGTCAGAGGGCGGAGCAGTGGTGAAGGGCAGGAAAGGAGATGTATTCCGTGTGGCCACACTGAGAAGAAAGATGCAGGGGACAGTGACCAAAGGTCTGTCTTCAAGGGACTGACAGACACTTAGAAGTTTTCTAGAAAAGGGGGCACAGACCATGGCAAGGAGAACACTTTGCAGCAGGGCTGCCTTGCTGGCAGTCAGCTGTGCTGGCCAGGCATGCCCTGGGGGCCCATCTAGACAGTCTTTGGTCCTGTCATGAGGTCACTGCTCCTGCGTAAGGGGCAGCCTCACTTCCCCCAGGGATGACAGTGCCTGCTGAGGGGACAGTCTCCTTGTGGGGTCATCTGTCCTGTGGGGCTCCCAGCTCTGGGGGCTGGGCTCAGTACCTGGTCAAAAAGATGCTTATCAATCAGGCCTACTGTTCCTGGAATTCAAGGTAACTGCAAAAGAAAGTGGTTCAAAGGAAAGTAAAAGTAAAGAGGCGAATGGAATCAGAGGGTCAGAATAAAGTTGGTGAGGTCAGCAACTGGGCCTCCTTCACAGGTACCATCTGTGCAACAGAAACCAGGCCCTCACCAGACCCCGAATCTGCTGGCACCTTGATCTTGGGCTTCCACCCTAAAGAACTGTGAGAGGTAAGTGTCCATTGTTCATAAACCACCCAGACTATAGCATTTTGACAGAAGTCCAGAAAGACCACATTAAGTGAAGTTGCCAAAGCTCTCCTAAACTCTGCCTCCTTCTACATGTACATAAGAATGAGCACTAGGGAGAACTGAGATCAGTCACACGCAAGGCCATTACCAGGAAAGAACTGAGAAGAGAACATTCCCACAAAGAAAGCAGGCCACAAGGACATGCCCACACAACAGATCCAAACTGTGACCCCTTCCCCTCCCTCCCCCTCTCCCTACCTCCTCCCTCTCTACCCTTCTCCCCC
>NW_025999992.1:2862987-2894576 GCF_001458135.2 Marmota marmota marmota
TCCTCTCCCTTTCTCCCTTCCTCCTCTCCTTTTCTCCCTCCTCCTCCCACCTCCTCCTCTCCTTCCCCTCCTCCCCTCCTCCTCTCCCCTCCCTCCTCTCCTCTCTCCTCCTCTCTCTCTCTCCCCCCTCCCCCTCTCCCTCCCCCTCTCCCTCTCTCCCTTCCTCTCTCTCTGTCTCTCTCATTGTTTGGTGCTGGAATTGAACCCAGGCCTCCCTCAGGCAGGTGAGCAGCACAGGCTCTGCCTCTGAGCTACACTTCCCATCCATGGCGTATTATTTCAGAACAAGCTAACAACATCAAGAGAATCATAAAAGAGCTAAAGAACAATATAAGTCAGAATTAGGAGCATTTAGAAATGAAGTGGCAACCTGAGAAAAGAATCAGACTTAAAAGGGAAACAATTTAAGAAATAAAAACTATCTTCACTCCCAACCAGGAATGTAGAGAAAGCTCAGAGTATAATGGGGACAGTGGTCTCAGTCAGGCCAGGACCTGGGTGGGACCACTGTCCCTGGGGGGCTGGGATAAGAGGGTTCAGAGGAAGTCACACGGCCATGGCAGCTCCCCAAGAGTGAGTCAGAACAGCCACTCACACCGGCAAATGGAGAGGAGCAGACGGCTGTAGCATTGGAACAGACATCTGCAGTCTGTCAGGGGCCTGGCCTACGGGGACACGATATGGGGGCCCGGGCCCTGCTGACCAGACCTGGCTGTTAGGAGCCTGGCCGACTCTCGGGGAAGAGCACTACTGACCAGACCTGGCTGCGTTAGTCCCCTCAAGCCTGGAAGTGGAGGGAGGGCAGGCCAGCACATCCCACTGTCCTCCCCAGCACTCGTCTGAGATGTGCTCAGAAAAATTGGGGACATCAAGGCTGCCCAGTTGAGAACGGAATGAGCCTGTCGTGAAATTCTGCATAAAGACCCCCTAAGGAGTCTGACCATTTAGGGTCAAAGCTAAGAATGAACCACGTGATGACTGAGACCCCAGAAAGCAAACCCATACTTTAGAAACCTGACCACGAACAATGGTCAAGTGAGTGGGCTGCGGAGGAACATCGTTAATAAGTCCTTTCTTAAAAGATTGATTAGCACAAGACAGTGTTCTGAAATGACTGTTATCACTGAGACCAGCATCTCCTCCCAATGTGGAGTTAGATACTGGAAATAACAGTGAGTTCAAATTGAGGCCAAGACATTCACCCAACCCAGGACAAACAGTAAAAATAAAATGACTCACTAAAATGTCCCTTACAGACTACACTGTGATTCCACCTCACTCTAACCAGAATGGCAGTCATCAAGAATACAAGTAACAATAAACGTTGGTGGGGGTGTGGGGGAAAAGGGTCATTCATACATTGCTGGTGGGACTGCAAATTGGTGCAACCACTCTGGAAAGCACTGGGGAGATTCCTCAGAAAACTTGGAATGGAACCACCATTTGACTCAGTCATTCCACTCCTAGATCTATACTCCATTTTAAAAACTCCATTTTGAAACCTGCAGTCTCACCAGCCACACCCACAGAGCCCTCCAGTATGGCCTCAGACAAGTTACTTCCCCTCACCCTGACAAACAGAGGGCAGCCCCTGGCAGGCTGTCCTCCCCTGATAAGAGGGAAAGGCTTCGAAAAGATCAGGGTGGAGAACACCAGACCAGAGGTTTCTGACCCCAGGGTAAATGATGTCACTGAGAAATCCCGTGGTAGCTGATAAGGATTGAAAGGGGGCGGGTCAAAAAAAACCTCAAAACTTAGTATAAATGATAAAGGAAATGAACAGGGATTCAGCCAGCCGAAACAAGGATGCACTCGAACTGGAGAGCCTGATGAGGACCTGACATCCCATCACTTGTCATCCTTCCCTAAGCCTCTGCATGATCCTCACCACTCTCAAACTCTACTGCCTCGTCTGAGTGAGTGTGCAACTGCTGGACTTAAAAGCCTAAGACTTAAGACCTTTGAACTTAGCATGCAGAGGGAATGTCTGCCATTAGCCTGTCATAATTAAGTGTGTTTTGCAGTGCTTAGAATTAATCTAGAATTATTTGCTGTGAATTAATTAATCTAGAAGTGTTTGCTGTGACTTGATTATGTCTATTGCAGCGCCTAGCATTAAGGATTGTCGTTTTTTTGATTAAGAACCTATAGAGTAAAATTGTATTGAGTAATTTGAGTGAATAAAGCATTGAAAGGGGCAGAAGTGTTTTTTGGACATTCTTTATTTCTCCCCTCGACTGCATATGTCATAATTTTGCCCCCTCATGACAATACCCAATGAAATTATAAAGAAGAGTGAAATTATGGCATTTGCTGGGAAATGGATGGAAATGGAGAATATCACACTAAGTGAAAAAGCCAATCCCCCCAAACACCAAAGGCTGAATGTTTTCTCTGATAGGTGGATACTAACACACAATAAGGGAGGGAGAGAAGACTAGAAGTTCACTGGATTAGACAAAGGGGAAGGAAGGGAAGGGAGGGGGATAGGAGTAGGAAAGACAGTGGAATGGATTGGACATAACTTTCCTATGTTCACAGATGAATACATGACCAGTACTACTCCACATCATGTACACAAAAGAATGGGATCCTAACTAAAATAAGTTATACTCCATCTATGAATAATACATCAAAATACACTCTACTTTCATGTCAACCTAAGAACAACAGCAAAAATTCCCTTACAAAAAAGTAGAAGAGAAAAATCCTGCCAGCAGATGGGTACAAATACTAAAAATATCAAAAATCAAGGGAATCAGCCACCCCAAATAGCTAACAAGCCAGGCACGTAATCCCAGAAGCTGGGAAGACTGAGGCAGGAGGACCTCAAGTTCAAAGCCAGCCTCAGCAACAGTGAGGCACTAAGCAACTCAGTGAGACTCTCTCTGTAAATAAAATACAAACTAGGGCTGGGGATGTGGCCCAGTGGTCAAGTGCCCTGAGTTCAATCCCTAGTACATCCCCTTAAAAAAAAAAAGAAAAGAATTTATAAAGTTGACAATTAAAATGTTTAATGAACTAAGAGAGATAATACAGGAAATAAAAGGACAGTTCAATAAAGAGAGATTCTGAAAAAGAATCTCACCGAAATGGAAATGAAAGTCTCAACTCAAAAATTCTATTGAAAATATCACCAATAGAAGACAGAATCTGTCTTCTATTGGTGAAGACAGATTCTCAGGTTTCAAGGACAAGGTATGCAATCTTGAAAATAAAGTCAACAATAAAGAAAAGGTTTTAGGAAATCATGACCAGAATTTTCAAGAAATCTGATAATATCAAGAGACCAAATCTAATTGGTGTACATGAAGGAATCAAAATACAAACTAAATAAATACACAACCTTTTCATTAAACAATACCAGAAATCCAAATCAAGAGACATTTAGAACCTCGAATAGATAAGATCAAAAAAAGACACTCTCCAGGACAAATTGTGGATAAAACACCTCATATTCAGAAAAAGGATTGAATTCTAAAAGCCACAAGGGAAAAATAGTACAGCACATTTAGAGATAAGTCAATTTGAATTTGTACTGATTTCTCAGCCCAGACTATAATAGCCAGGAGAGCTTTAAATAATATATACCACACCCTGAAAAACAATTAGGAATTAAAGATGAAATTAAAACTGTCCATGACAAGCAGAAACTAAAAGAAATTCAAAACCACTAAACCATCATTGCAGAACATAGTCAATAAGATATTTCATACAAAAGAAAGGAAAAATAAATATGGCCAGAATGGCAGGAAATAAAAATCATCACGGACTTTACCACTTTGGGAGAATAGAGGTACTGGAAGTTAATCAGAGGGCTTTGCACACGCTAAGCATGTGCTCCACCTTGAACTGTGCCCCCAGCCTGTTGTAACACTTTCAAAGTTTTAGTTGATTTAATTTGTTGTGGTAATTGTAATTTTTTTTTTAATCTAGAGTAATGGTCTTGGGTCTTGGACTGTTTCTACCTTCACACAAGAAGCATGAGCCTTACCAATGGCAGCTTGGCTCCCATGATAGTAGGAGTCCTTTGGAAAGGTCACACAGAAGAATAAAGTGACAGTCTTTAAGAAAATCTGAACAGCTTCTGAAGACAGTTGAAAGTATAAAATTGTTTTCATAAAATTATAGAAGAAAGCCAAGACAAAAGAGAGTGCTTTTTATTATAACGTAGGAATGTTCGCATACTAAGTACCTCTGACACCTCCGACACCGTCAGAAGCAGAGGCTCTGCCCTTGGGGGAAGAAGTGTTAGAGCCAGGGGCTGCTCCAAGGGCAGAAGCCCAGGGGTCCTCACTCCTCCGGATCCATGGCTGTCATCTCCAGTAAGCCCTCTGTTCTCCTGCAGAGAAGCAGACCCGGGGCTTGGGAAAGTAATGTTAGGTCGGTGGTGGTGACTTGGTGGCGACTTGGTGGGACTTAGTGGCTACTTAGAACAAAGCAGCCCGACTTAGAACATCAATCAGGTGCCAGCGAAATCGCTTGTCAATCAGCGGGATCTCCTGGCCAATCCTGGAGTTCAGCCAACTCCCCTGACCAACTCCAAGGGGACAAGGGACCCTAAAAACACCTTTTCCTGTCCCAAGCCCTTCCCTTCTTGCTGTAAGCCCCATAAAAGTCCAGTCGGGTCGAGCCTCCACATGGTTTCTTCTCAGACCCTTCTCCTGTCCACTCTGTGGGTCTGATCGAGTTCCGCCCGGGAGTGATATCTCAATAAAGCCTCGTTCAGCGGCCCTTTTAAATCTGCCTCCTTTGGCCGCTGCCTGCCTCGCCTGATCTGACAAGTAGGTCAGGGAGTTTCCAGTTAACCCTGGAGGAAATAATTTCCTCACACCCTGCAAGTAAAACCCATTGGGCGGGAACCTCGAAACTCCACCAAAACAACCCGAGGAGGAGTCAGGAGTCAGCTGCAGCCAAGAGAAGAACACGGCAGACACCAGGAGTGATTCCCGATACACGTAAATCCTCCCTGGAGAGGACAGAGCTGAGAGCCTCATCCAGGGGCAGGGTCGCCAGCAGAACCTGGGGCCCCAGTCCTAGAAGGCCAGCAGCCCAGACCAGGGGGTGGGGTGCAGGAGGCCAGCAACAGCACAGGGCTGGGCAGGAAGCAGTCTGTAGGGCCAAGAAGCAACTCCCTGAGCAACAGGCCTGAGGGCCGAGATTGAAACTCAAGCCAAGGCTGATTTCACTTTTCTGTTGCTGGGAGCCATTAGCCAAGTAGGTATGACAATTTCCTTGCCAGCGTACCCCATGTTGCTGACATTTTGCAGTGACATTGAATGTAGTTGACCTTGCTCAAGGACCAGGGCGGATTAGGGTGTTCCTGGTTTAACATAATCGGGTTTAGGGCGTTCCCAGTTTAGGTTCCAGGTTTAAGGTTTAAGATTATTCCTGCTGGGAATAGGGGTATCCTGCTGCCTGAGTTCCCCTTGAGTTCTCACGGGATTCAGACAGTATATTTTGGGAGACAGAAGCCCAGTGGAGGTGGATTTGGGCAGAGAACGTGGATTTCCCCAGAACGTGATTGTAGACGGCTGGTGTGAGTTCGGGAATAAAGAGTTGCTGTTTGAATCTACAAGCTGTGTGGTGGCTCGTGATTGTGTGCCCAGCCAGACTGCGGCATTTGTGCCCAGCCAGACTGCGGCATTCTGTGTCTGTGGGGAAGGGGCTCCAGTAGACTGGCCGATGACAGAAGGATTCCAGCCTAGCACTGAGCTCCGGGCCAGCTGCCCTTCCCCAGGGCAAAGCTGGAAGGTTTCTGCCCCCCCCCCCCACACACACACACACACATACACCTTGAGACCACCCTAAAGGTATCAGGCTATTTGCTTAGCTCCTCCTTGGGCTGTCCTTTGGGGTAAGCAGATGACTGCATCTTTTAGTTTAAATTTATTTTTATATAAGGTGAATTGTACTTCGAGTTCCTCTGAAACAGTCTGCACCACCGCTGGCCAGGAACACCAGATGGTGAGGCTGCAGGCCCTCAATCAGGTGGAGAGTGGTATTCCATGGAATGAGATCCACCCAGCGCCCAGCAGGTGGCACCAGCTGCCCTCTGCTGAGACACCACATCCTGCCTGCCCTGGGATCTGTGGTCAAGATGTTTCCCCGCCAGCACAGACTGAAATGTCAGTGGCTTTTTATTTTTATTTTGAAACAGGGTCTCCTACTAAGTTGCCCAAGCTGGCCTCAAACTTGCAATCCTCCTGCCTCAGCCTCCCGAGTCGCTGAGATGGTAGGTGTGCACCAGCATACCCGCCTGTCTGGAAATATTTTGATTATCTGGTAGCATAATTAGTGAAGCTCTCATAATGGAGAAACTGTGAGCTTACCATAACAAATTAAAAATCAAGCCAATTCTGAAGGAGGCTTCGGGAGGGGATGCTGATTAAAGATGATGGAGTTCAGCCAGGGTGTATGCCACTTTGCTTGTTATCCACAGAATTTTCTTGCTCACACTTGGGAGCCTGGCTCTGTGATTTTTATGAGAAAGTGAATAGACCTGAAAGCATCTGCAGTGCTGGGCCCCGGCTCTGGAGAGGCAGGAACAGAATACTCTACCACAGACTCCTCCTGGCAACCTGGGACAGACAGCTGGAGAGCAAATAAAAATAATTGGGAACTTGGAAGCTTGGAGGAGAGGCCATAGCCAGCCACCAGGGTGTCTTCTTGTCTTCAGCCCTGAGAGCATAAAACAAAACTGGTCTTGGAGGAAGAGGGACTCAGCGGTGGGCAGACCCATCCAGGGAGTGCCCGGTTCGGGTTCTGGGCTGGGGGAGGCAGAACAGAAGGACAGGTTCAGAGACAGTAGCCGACAGCTACGGCTAGCACAGAGGACGTTCAGGTAACTTTTAGATGCAAACAGTGAATGCCTGTGGTTACTGTGGGAACAACAGTGTGTACCTGCAGGAGGTGCAGGAGGGAGGGGAAGCCGCTGCAGGGGGTGGGGGCACACTTCTGGGGCACTAGTAATAGTGTACACTACCCCTGTGACAGCACATGGATGTGTGGACACAGCCTTCAGTTAACACAGGCTTCTGGATACGTGAGGACAGAGGTCTAGGGCAGTGTCACCCAGGGAAGACTCGTGGGAATCTTACCCAACTGGAGATGGATGGCTCTTCTCTGATTCTTTGTTCTCACTCATGTCTTCCCCACACAACTCTTAGAAAGTCAGTCATCTGAATTAACACCTTATTATGGAGAATCCTGCACTACCGTAATAGGGCATGTGCCCTGGATACATCCACTGAGCTCAGTTTTACTCTTTTAGACTCTGGGAGGAATAGCCCAGGGCTAAACTTAGGTGCCTGTCAACATGTTATCCGATGGTCAGCTTCAAAATTTACTGCAATGTCAAGGAATTAAAACAGCTCATCAGGACTGGGGCTGGGGCTCAGTGGTAGAATGCTTGCCTAGCATGAGTGAGGCATTGGGTTCTAGTCTCACTACCACACATAAATAAAAATAAAGGAGATATATATATATATATATATATATANCCATATGGGGTGGGGTGCAGGGGTAAAACAGAGGAACTGTGCTTGGGCAAAGGGGAGGGAGGGAAGGGGAGGGGGTATGGGGGCAGGAAAGACGATGGAATGAGATGGACATCATTACCATAGGTACAAGTGACCACATATGGTGCAACACTACATCATGTACAACCAGAGAAATGAAAAGCTGCAATTGTGTACAACGAATCAAAATGCATTCTGCTGTCATATATATCTGATTAAAATAATGAATTAATTTTAAAAACAAATAAATAAACTGCCGAGATCCAGCCCCGGCAGGGGGAGAGGTGAGGGTCCAGGGTGGTCCTGAAGGAGGAGTGGCATTGGCGAAAGAAGAAGAGTCAGGATGACAGGTTGCAAGTTATGAGCAACCTCAAGAAGACATCTCATTGACCCTGGAGGGACTTTTATTTTTATACCTTTTTACAGGTGTTTTTTCAGGTAGTTAATAGATAGCTTCAAAGCCCGAAACTTTTTTGATTTACATAACTTTCAAGAATTACAATCTTTTCTGACGTACATTGATTACCTAAGATATTACATTGTTCAAAATATTTTTCTGCAACCTTAGACAATCATGATTAAGCTTTTAGGTTTTCACCTCAATCACTAGGTGCTAGGCGATGCAACTAGACTACATGACTCCTGACCTATTATTCACTTCTAACTTTAAAGCATACCTATAATTATTTCATTAACCTTTAACTTTAAAGCATATTTATGATTATTGGTAAGCTTTCTTACTTCTGAACTAAAATCCCAGTAAAACATACTTAAAGTAGTGAAAGTCTATTATTTAAAAGCCTACTATTCTGAAGTGCCTCTAAAATATATCTATGTTAATTTTACATTATTCTATTTTTAATTTCCAAGGTAATTTCCTTTTTTCATATGACCTATTCAATTGCTTTCTTAAAGAACTTCCTTGATCCTTGGTCAAAGCACATCAATTCTTTTTTTTTTTTTTTAAATATTTATTTAATTACTTTTAGTTTTCGGCAGATACAACATGTTCTTTTGTATGTGGTGCTGAGGATCAAACCCGGGCTGCACGCATGCCAGGCGAGCGCTTTACCGCTTGAGCCACATCCCCAGCCCGCACATCAATTCTTATGTCTTTGTAATCTTTAACTGAAGGGCAGGCTTTACACCTCAACTCATTTGTCATTTATATTAACTATGTGTTTTCCATTTTCATTATAAGTTTCTACATAAAGCAAAGGAGGGTCTATTGGTTGGGGAATGTATTTTTGTTAGCCTCTTGTCCTCGAGGGGATACCATAAGCTACATATAGTGATCCTTGTACTGTTGGCACAGCAATTGTTTTTCTGTAGCTAGGCTATTATACAGGTTGTGGCTTTAGGTTGGGGTTGGGGGGGGGGCTAGCGTAAATTGTTAACCATGGGATAAATATTTCTTGTTGCTCAGGTTTGAGGAATAACACTATTGTTTGTATCCTGAGAGATATTGAAACGCACCTCATGGCATGTCTCCATTGAATCCTTAGTCTCATTCTGGGAATTTTCCTGCAATCTCAGGCAATACTTACTTTTATTATTGATTGACATATGCCCTGTTATCCATACCATGAGTATCATAAACAAAACACTTAACATTCCTAATGGTTCCAGTTTCCAGATGGTGCAGCCTTGCCCCAGCATCCCCCACACTGTGACCCTTTCAGACAGTGGGTGCAGGACCGCCTTCACCAATAAACAAATAAAAAATGGCATTCTGTCCATCTACAACTACAAAAAAAAATGAATCGGTTACAAGTGTAATTGAGCATTGATTAAAGAATAAGGGGAAGCTAAATCTTTTGACTTACTAACAGGACTGGGTTGTTGAATAGATTAATAAGATTTATGAACTGAACACAAGGGCTTAAGTACAGTGGGTTTGGGAGGCTGGGATGTGGCTTGGTGGTCAAGCACTTCCCGCTGCATCCCCAGCACTGCCAAAGAAAGAGAAAGTCTGAACCATGCCCTTGGATTCCATCCCCAGCACCCTCAAAAATAAATAATAATAAATAAATAATAATTTTTTTTAAAAAATCAGGTTTGAGGGCTGGGAATGTAGGTCAGTGGCAGGACACTTGCTTAGCATGCACAAGGCCCTGGGTTCAATAATGAGCACCTCAAAAAATTAGAAACCAAGAAAGAGAGAACGTTAGATCTTTGAATTTATAATTTTAGCTTGTAATTTCAAGTGGTATGTGCCTGTGGTGAAGCTCACGTGGACCCACAAGTTCAAGGCCAGCCTGGACCACAGTGAGACTCCACCTCACAGAACAAAAACAAAAACGCAAATGAAATGGAAAACACCAGCTCTCAGGTCCTCTTCGAAGCAAAGCGCCCTCTTCCCGGTGCATGCACGACCAACCGCTCTTGAGCCACAGGTTCAGAGAAGTGCATAAAACCCGGTTGCTCAAGCCATGCAAAGGTCAGGGCTCGGTTCACCTAAGGACCACGTGATTTCTTTTTTCCTGATTAATGCAATTTTGGGAATGTACAAAGCAGCTCTTTGTTTTTTCCTTCTAAAAGGGCATAATCCGAGAGAAAGTTCTCTGATCGCTACTTAGAAAAGCTGGGTGATCTCAGAAGTCCTGGGGATTCTCACCAGTGACTTTGTTGTCAACTCTTAACTGGGAAAAGATGGAGTGCTCTTCTCTATTTATGTCCTGTCCCCCAACTCTCCTCTCCTTGGCTCACCATGTCTGGTGGGAGAAGCCCCCAGGGACTTCATCACTGGGCATGAAGGCCAGCTAAAGGCTCAGTCCCCAGCCTGTGGCATTGTCTGGAGGTGGTGGAGACCTTAGGAAGTGGGGCTTCATGGAGGAAGTGAGGTCATTGGGGTTGTGCCTTGAAGGGGACCTTGGGACCCCTTCCTTTCATTCTTCACTGAAGTGAGGAGCTTCCACAAAGTGAGGAGCTTCATCTGCCACTTGTTCCTGCCATGCCGCACTGTCTCGTCACAACCCCCCAAAGAAATAGGGACAATGGACCTGGACTGAAACCTCCAAACTGTGAGCTGAAGTGAATCTTTCCTCTTGTTGGTGGATTACCTCAGGTATTTTGTCATAGGAATGGAAAGCTGACCAACACACTGCTTCCCAGACTTCCAGCTTCCACACACCAACAGGGTCTCAAAAAGGGATATTTTTAAAATTTTTTGTTTCTGTTTAGATGGCTGCCTGCATAGGTGTATCAACCATTTGTACATCTAAGTGAGAGGACGAAAAACAAAACAAAATTGTCATTTCTCATAACAGTCAATTTATTTAAAAAATGATATTTTAATGCCAAAATGTAGAAAGAACATTGTTCTAAGACCAATTTTGTACGTGAAATAAGCTCAGCCGAATGAAAACCTCAGGAGTCATTTGCACCACTCACGTGATATAAATGTCCCAGTAGTTAGACCAGCACCCACCTGGGAATTATGGACCAAAGAACAGGCTGTGGGTAGTGGTCCTGCCCGCCCTCACAACCACGGTCAGACGCCATCAGGCTCCAAATCCACCAGCTGCTCCACTTGGAACAGGGTAGCATTCTGTTCTCTCCTCCACTATTCAGAAGAATCCCCAGGCTACCCAGCCCTCTTGTCCCCTGTGGGTGTCCCCCACACACACACACACCCCTCCCCTGCTTTCTTCCCCTTCCCTGGTCTCCTTCCTGTCTGTGCTGTGGATGGAAACCAGGGCCTTGACCATGTTGGGCAAGCTCACTTCCGCGCCCCTTGATTCACGCGCCTTTCAGATCAGTATCAGACTGGCACCATCTTAGCCTCTGAGGTTGTCACTGGGCACCTCGGAGCCCCTTGGCTTCCCCTGACCAGAAGATGCCTCTCGAGGAAGGAGGAGTGTCTTCCTGTCAAATGGCTTGTGTTCCTGGGAGGGAACAATGTGGTTTTGCTACTTCTCCCATTCTTACTAAAAGAACAGCCATCTTTCAAAGGAAACATGAAAAACACTCCCCACTTTACAAACGCCTTCTATGCTGGCCCCATGGCCACAGGCCCCCACTGCAGTCTCAATGGGAGGTTAGGGTTAGGGTTTAGGCTCCGCCTGGGCATCAAGGCAAGACCCCTCCCTAATAAACAAACAAACAAAACACCTCCTATCCTCAGGCCACAGATATTACCTACATTAGACAAAACTATTTTGTGGAGATGGAGGATTTTAGACTACCAGAGAGTCAATGACAAGCATTTGATTGTAAATGGAAGTTATATTAGCTTACAGTTTTCTGTAGATCAGGGATTCTTTAAAAATTTAAGCCCAGGATGCTTCACCTCCCATTAAAAACTTTTCATTTGTCTATAACTTATATGTGATCTCTTAAAATTAGAATATTACTACCAAACTTGACAAACACTTAAGACATTTTCCTTCATCCAACCAAATTTTTAAATATTTTTTTTAGTTGTCAATTTACCTTTTATTTATTTATTGACATGTGGTGCACAGAATTGAACCCAGTGCCTCACACATGCTAGGCAAGCGCTCTACCACTGAGCCACAACCCCAGCCACCCAACAAAATGTTTTGAAGTACCTACATGTGCCAGCCAAAGTACATTTGACCCTCCATACCTGCATTCATGGATTCAACCAACTGTGGATAGAAAATACCTTTTAAAAGAATTCTAAGCCAAGCAGGTGTGGTGGTTCACACCTGTAATCCCAATGACTCTGGAGGCTGAGGAGGAGAATGGCAAGTTCAAGGCCAGCCTGGGCAGTGTAGTTAGATCCTATATCATAATAAAGAGTAAAAAGGACTGAGGATATAGCTCAGTAGTAGGGTTCTAGAGCACCCCTGGGTTCAGTCCCCAGTACTGGGAAAAAAAAGAATTCCAAGCCAAGTGTGGTGTCGACCTGTGATCCCAGCTACTTTGGAGGCTGAGGCAGGAGGATTGCTTCAGTCCAGGAGTTCAAGACCAGCCTGGGCCCTGACAAGACCGAGTCACCAAAAAAAAAAAAAAAAAACCCATAAAGTTCCAAAAAGCAAAACTTGAGTTTGTCATGCTCCAAGGACCAGGCTGAGCCCATGGAAAGGCGGTGACATGTCGGTCCTGTATTAAGTACACAGAGGGATGCATGGGGGTTCCGCGCAACACGGCAACATTTTATATAAGGGAATTGAACATCTGCGGATCTGGGGATCTGCGGGGCATCCTGGAACAGATGGCCCCAGGACTCAAAGGGACAGCAGTCAATGAAAGCTCATTCTCTTGATACTGAAATTCAGCATCAGTGGGGGAAACAGATTCCTGGATGATATAGGAGACATGGTCCCAAGGTTTTGTTTTGGTTTTTGGTTTTTTTTGGTACCAGGGATTGAACTCAGGGGTACTCAACTCAGAGCCACATCCCCAGCCCTATTTTATTTTATTTAGAGACAGGGTCTCACTGAGTTGCTTAGTGCCTCACTGTTGCTGAGGCTGGCCTTGAACTTGAGATCCTCCCGCCTCGGCCTCCTGAGCCCCTAGGATTACCGGGGTGCTCCACCATGCCTGGCTGGTCCCTGGCTTTCAGTCACCTGAGCAGGTGCGTTGGATCATAAGGAAAGAGAACTTCACCCTTCCTACTTGCAGAGAGGGCACGAAGCTTGTCTTACATGAAGGGCAGCAGGACTGGTAGGCAGCGAGGCCCACAGGACCCCAGGGGCCATGCTTTAAGGATTGTAAGCCATGGTCTTTGAGCTCAGTGCCACCCTCCTCTGCTCCACAGCTTGCTGCTGAGGCTGACTGAACATGCAGTTCCCCTATGCCAATGGTTTCTGCTAGGACCAGGCAGCAGGGACAGCGGTGGGAGAGCACAAAGATGACAGGGCGTCTGGAGCCCAAGGGACCTGCTTGCCCTTGTCCTCATCAGCCTGGCCCACCTCGCTGTGCCCTGTGGACGTGTGGCACCAGCCCGCAGCACTCGTGCTGGAAGACCTCGCCTGCGCCTGCCCGCCTGCCCAGCAGCGTCCTCTGTGGGCTCTGGCTCTCAGCTCCAGGCACCGTCCTCCCAACCTCTGCCCTGAGGTTGGTGATGGCAGGAACTGGTTCCACTGCTATCTTCACGGCCTCGGTTTCCTGCCTTTGCCTTTTTACCTGCTTAACCGATTTCTTGTATGAGTTCTCTCTGTTGAAATGCTTAGGGCTATTTCTGTTTTCTTGCCAGGACCAGGACTGATGGCAGATTGGCCTCGAGGAAACAGACTCTCACCGATGAGATTTCAGAACTGAGGTGGGTGTCTCTTGGGCCTGATCTTGGCCTGGAACTCTGCTGGTGGGAGCTGGAATACAGATCGAGCACCTAGGTCTGGAATCCCAAACCCAAATGCTCAGAAATTTGAAATCTGGAGAATCAAAATGATGCTGCAAGTGGAAAATTCCATGCGAAGCTGAGCTTTATACATTAAATTATTTAAAATATTGCATGAAGTTGCCTTCAGGCTATGTGAATACAGTGTATGCAACATAAAAGGATCTCATGTCTAGACTTGGTCCCCATCCCCAAGATACCACGTGATGTGTTTGCAAATTTTTTTTTTTTTTTAAATCCAAAATCAGAAAACTTTCTGGTCCCAAGCATTTCAGAGAAGGGACACTCAGCCGGTACTTGCAACCCACAGCATGTGGCTGCCATTGCTTGTCACTGTTACCTGTCAGTGTGTTCAAGCATTTGCTGACCTGGCTTGAAGGACAGGCTACCCTGGACTGTTGGGGCTGCAGTGAGGACAGGGTGGTGGGACAGGTTGTCACTACTTGCACACTGTGAGGAAGAGAAAGCACAGGACAACCTGAGGTAGGAATCCAGTTTCCTACAGCCTGGCTGGAGGAGTGGGAGATAGGAATCAATTGCAAGTTAAATTTGGTAAGTCCCAACTGGCTTGAGTGTGTTTGAGAAAAGACTTCTTCTGGAATGCCACATGCTTTTGTATGTGCATTACTACTTCATTGTACTGTGGCAACTTAAAGAGGACGTGACTACTGCAAGTTTGGACTTGGGGTGTCAGGTATAAGGCACAGCTAAAAAATATAATTGTGAATGCTCTATAGCTTATCATGGAGGTTAGGATTCCTATAGCTGGAGGAGTGCATTTCCTCTGCAGTCTCTGCAGGAGATCTTCTGCCCCTTCTGAAGGTGTCCAGTGCTGTGCTCACCTGCCCCTCCTGAAGGCGCCCAGTGCTGTGCTCACCTGGGTGCTGCAGCCCTGCCCAGGTTTGAGTAGCACTGACTGGGTGAGCTCCCAGACCCTGAGTAATGTCAGGCTCACTGCTCTCTTTTTTTTTTTTTTTTTTAAGAGAGAGAGAGAGAGAGAGAGAGAGAGAGAGAGAGAGAGAATTTTAACATTTATTTTAGTTTTCGGCGGACACAACATCTTTGTTGGTATGTGGTGCTGAGGCTCGAACCCGGGCCGCACGCATGCCAGGTGAGCGCGCTACCGCTTGAGCCACATCCCCAGCCCCTCACTGCTCTTCTCTATTATTAGCCCTGATGCATGCGGCAGTGTGTGGACTCATTCTGGCTCTGGGGAGGCCTCGCTGTGGCGGTTGTGCTAGCCCCATTCAATCCCAGGGCCTCCTTCAGAAGAATACCAACTACCATGTGAGTTAGATGGAAGGCTGGGAGGAGGCAGGCAGGGCCTGGGAGCTTCTGTCCCAGGAGAGCCCTAGCAAAGGCAGCTGGCTGTGGCCCCTTCTCCTGAGAGTCCTTCTATCACCCCACACTCTACCTGGCTGCTGCAGGGAGGGAGTGTCCTCTCTACCCTCCACAGTTCCTAGGTGGGTTCTTCAACTGCATCCAGGAACCCAATTTACACAGGAGCTCATTAACAAGAGCAAAGCATAAAACTTTATTAATTTCATATGTACATGCAGACCTTCACAGGACAGTGAGATGACCAAAGCACCCTCGTGGCAAGGGGTGACAGCCCAGATGGCCATCTGGAGTCAGCAGTGAGTTCCAGGGGTGTCACTTAGAGCCAGGAGGAGAGCAGGGGACTGGGGAGCTGGGCCAGCCCATCCGCTGCAGCCCAAGCACAGGCTCTGGTGAAGAAGGCCATTTCCCTGCCTTCCCAGCTTGCTGCATACAGACAGGCTGAGCCCCACCTTCTCCAAGCCTATCCTTTCTCAAATGATATCAGCTCAAAATCAGCAACAGACCAATTTGGCATATTTTGAGACAGTTCATCCTTAGCTCCTTCACTACTATGTCTTTTCTTTCCCCAAATATACATCCTGATTCACACCATTGTTTCCTTGGACATGTTCTTGTTGGTCAATGGCCAATGGGAGACAGCTGACTGTGGTGGAAGTTTCAGTACCTGCCCTCCTAGGGAAAAAAAAAAAAAAAAAACTTGCCAGGTGCAAGATTGCATGTTTGAATGTATTTCATCGCATACTTGAATAAGTAACCCTCACAGCTTGCCCAGAAGTCACTGGGACACCTCCAGTGTGACCAGCTCAGGCAGGTCTTGCTCCATGTGCTCCAAACGTCAGGCCCTTCAACATGCTGACCTTACAATGGCCAGTCAACTCCACATCCCCCTTCCTTGTCCATATCTGAGATCTAAGGATTTAAGTTTCCTTTGCCAAGTTGTCCACAAAATTTCTTGAAGCCTTATCCCATCACTCATGCCCAGTGATCTCTCTTTAGGTTTGTCATCTCGAAAACGGAAACCTGCTTTTATTCATTCAATTCTAAACTCCCTTGCTGGGCGTGATGGTGAGCACCTGAAGTCCCAGCTACCAGGGAGGCTGAGGCAGGAGGATCACTGGAGAGCACAGTTAGGGGCCAGCCTAAGCAGCACATAGCAAAACCCTATCTTTTAAAAAATAAATAAATAAATAAAGATGATCATTAAGTGCCAATCAGATAAGAAAACCAAATAATTTCCTGGTGTGAGTATTTCTAGACTGAGTTGGGATAAACTGGGCTGCCAGGACCCAGAGGCCTGGGGACAGGGCGGAGCGGGGAAGGCTGGGTGTGGAGAAGTATGAGCTCTGGGTTAGGCTGGGAGAGCATCCTCAGGGTCCCAGAGTGCACACAAGAGGAAGAGGAAGCCAAGAGGAAGGGGCAGGAGAGTGTCTTCGGAGGCAGCCTCCCATCTTGGAATAGGTAGTTTCTGAGTCCTGCACTGAAATCCGTCCGCAAGCTGGGGTCACCAGCGGCACACCAGGTCCAGTGAGGGAGGAGTCGCCTTGGGCCAGGTCTGAAAGACCACAGAGTTTTTTCTGGAGCCGGGCTCCTCAGTGTCCAGGACAAAGCTGTTCTGACCGAGAACCGAGCTTTCCACTGATTAGTCTAAACAAAAGCATATGTGGCTGGGGGTCACCCTGTATTTCAGGAGTTTCAGTTATTCTCTCATTTTATTTGTTTTTCCAGGCTGGGGACAGAACCCAGGGCCTGAAGCCCGCTGGGCATGCGCTCTGCGCTCAGCGAATCCAGGCCCCTTGTTCACATTCTGCTTCTCTGGGGACCTCGTTGACATCGTGCTCCCTGAGGAATGAGACCTCGCCTTTGTCCCGTGGCAAGCATACACACACACACACACACACACACACGAGCCGCCAGCCTGGCACTTGGCAGTCGTGCAGAACGTGGCCAAGAGTGGACAGGGGAGGGGGAGGCGAGCGTTTTCACGAAGACCAGAAAGTGGCGTGGAATGCACCAGCAGACACTGTGTCCTGAAGCCCAGAGGAGAATTCCAAGCAGTCGTCCCCTGAGTGAAATGCCATCGAGGATACCAGCAGGAGAGACATCTTAAAGGGTTCCTTGTGTGCAGCCCTTGGAAGGGCACTGGTGACATTTGCAAGAGCAGTAGCTCACACAGGGCGAGGCGTGGACTGAGGAATGACGGGGGTGGCGTCTATGTGAGGGAGGGGGGCACTCCTTGGGGACATTGGAGTGATAGGGGTGGCATCTATGTGAGGAACGGGCACTCTTTGGGGGACATTGGCTGAAAACCAAAGGAGAGTGGTGGAACCAGAGGCACAAGGTCAACAGGGATATTCAAGGAGAGGAGACTGAGCGGAAGGGAGACATAGTGCAGGCAGATGGACGGAGGGCATGCACACAGGAGGAACAGGAGATGAAGAGGAAGGAGGGGCAGCAGGAGGAGGCAGGGAGGCCCCCAGCACAAAGGGAAGGGCAGGGTCTGGGCAGAGGAGAAGCAGGAGGAGAATGGGATGGTGAGGTTGCTGCAGTCAGCTTGGACCACAGCAGTGGATGCAGTGTGAGGCTGGGGTTTGAGCAGAGAGCAGAGGGCTTGGGAGAAACCAGTGGAAGGAAAGAGTTAGCAAGAACAAGCAAATGCACCACCAAGCAGCACTAAGGTCAGGCAATGGAAAGAGGCCAGAGTTTAGTGAGCACCTACTTTGTGCAGGTCCTTTCCACAGTTTCACCGACTTCTCCACACGCCCCAAGCAGCTGTCAGCCACCTTGCAGACAAGCAGGTGAGGACCACTCTTTAAATGTTGGCAACACCTGGAAAGGTATGTTGGGGTCGGGCGAAAAGTCACAAGCCAGGAGAGACATGAACAGGGGGCTGCCAGCTCACACAAGACGGTGACAGTGACCTGAGAGGCAGGGACTTCCTGGGAGCTGGAGTTCCCACCTAACATAGAAGAGCCCAAGAGGAGCCAGGGTGCGGTGGGAGAGGAGGGCACGGCCACCCACACACCAGCCTCACCCCTGCACACTGGCCCTGGGAGTGCCCACGAGCTTCCAGAGGGCTCCACTGTTAGGGGCTGTTCGGGTCAGAGGGAAGAGGAGAAACTGGAAACATGTCAGGGCAGAGGACAGGGTACTGCCTGTAGGGACCTGAGGGTGACAGAGGCTGGACGGGGCATGAGAATGAGGCAGTGTGTGAGAACTAGGAGGGGCTTGGGGCCTGGAAGGAGAGTGGCCTTCTAGATCTTTTTTCTTTTCCTTTTTTTTTTTTTTGTACTATGGGGATTGAACCCAAGGGGCTGAGTGGCTCTACCACTAAGTCACATCCCCAGCTCTTTTTATTTTTTATTTTGAGACAGGGTCTGGCTAAGTTGCTGAGGCTGGCCTTGAACTTGCCATCCTCCTGCCTTAGCCTCCGCAGTCACTGGGATGACAGGTGGGAGCCTCATGCATGGCACCTTCTAGCATTTGTGTCTTGGGAGCTGGTCTAAGCTCTGGATACTACTGCCTGTGGAATGTCCAGGAACAGACTTCCCGCTTCAGACCTCTCGTCCCTCAGACACGCAGGCTTTAGCTCTGTCGCCAATCGCACTACCTGAGAAGGATGGTGGCGGACTAAGGAGACGTAAAGGGACGTCGACAAAGTTCCGAGATGGTCCCTCCTGGGGTGTTCCATTCTCCTTCGTGTCCTGAACCACGGAGAGGGCAGGCTCAGTGTGCTGGGAAACCCTGTCTCTGACACCCTCTTCCCCGGAAGTCACAGGGCATTTGTTCTGGAACAAGTGTGATTTTTAGTGTTCTGGAACGTCCTGAGCCACTTCTGCTGCCCTGGTGTTTGGGGACGGAGCGAATCTTCCTGCCCCTCCACAGCACGGCCGTTTCCACAGAGAACCTTTGGCAAAGGATGAAAAGGAAAGTCTCCTGGAGCCTGGGAGTCGGTGACAACGCGGGCCATCAGAGCCTCAGTGCTGTCAGCCTGTCCTTATGGCTCATGCTGATCCCGATTGGGGAGGGCCAGGGTCAGCCGGCCTGGCCCACACTGAGCCTGCTTCCCCTCCAAGCCCAGGCACCCGCTGCACGTGGGATTGCCTTGGGACAGGCTTAGGTTATACTTTCGGAGAACTCTGATCCTATCCTGGATCTCTTCCTTCTATTTCCTCCTTCATCCGTGTCTCAGGCAACAGACCATGTGATCCAGAATGACTCGGTGAGAACTTGTGGATCTAAACAATGCTGCGGATTAAACAACACAAATGCAGTTTGCTATTTTTTTTTTAATTTCTCACTCGATTCTTTTTTCACTCTACTAATTTGGCCATGCCTTCACTGGTTGTTCCATTTTGCAAAACTGTTAAAAATCATCGTTTCCAATCACCTGTTCATATTGGTGTAATTGTTATGCATGAGGGTGGCAGTGGGTGTTAGTTATAGATAAGTCTCAAGCAGTTGTGCCACAAATACAGGCGCTGAGCTGCGGTCCAGCAAACCAGGCATAAAGAAAAGGAGACTCCTGACCGGCTGGCTTTAGGCAGGCCTTTTCTGACCAGCTCGACGGGGGAATGTGTTTTGGGAAACCACAACACAGAATGCTTCTGAGACCTCCTGTGAGGTAGGAGTTCAGGGACACCAAGAGAGTGGGAGCAGGGTTCAAGAAGGCTGCCGCTGGAGGACAAGACAGGGGAACACTTCCTGTTAGAATAAGTCCCGTTGTCATGACAACTCCTGCCCCTGAGGATGTATCACCATAACAACTCCCACCACAGATGTGGTGCTTTAAAATGACCAATGGGGGTAAAGTGGGCAATATTCTAATTAGGTTTTTTAAAGTAACCAATGGGGGGAACTTGGATACTATTCTAATTAGGTTTCACAAGGTACCCAATGGGGGGAAAATGGGGCAGGTCTTCAATCAGGTCTGCACAGGGAAGAGAAGGCCTCATGCTCAGCTTATAAGACACTAATTTCCAGACATCAGGGTCTTGAGCCTCCTCTCTCTCAGCCCTCTCCTCTCTACCTTATGGAGTGCTGCCTGCAATAAATCTGCACTGTGGCTGTTACTTATGTGTGTCTTGTTCAATTTTTATTTGGGACACCAAAACCTGGACTCCAACTTGACACCCCAACGGCAGCCAAGTGTCCTCTATGACAATTTAATTCTGACACTGTCTACCTGGAAGTAGGGTCAGGTCCCAAAGGTGGAGAGCTCAGTCCCAAGATGGCACCTTTACCCTTCAGATGCCAGTCACAAGCCCCGGTTGTCTGACCCATACTTCTGACCCACCAGCTAGAAATAAGGATTCTTAGGACCCTCCTTGGGCTTGATTATTTTGTTTGAGCAGCTTGAAGAATTCAGGGAACACACCTTGCCAGTTTATTATAGAGGGTATTACAAAGGACACATGGAACAATTGAAGGTCAAGGTATAGAGGAAGGGACAGGGAGCTTCCATGCCCTCTCTGGTGGTGCTACCCTCCAGGAACCTCCATGTGTTACCATCAGGAAATGCTCCCAACCCTGCTCCTCTGGGTTTTATGGACACTTCTTTGCATGGACGTGATTGTGACTGCACAAAAGGTTCCTGACCTAAAGCTAGTAGACCAGGTGAGGGAGCTCAGCAAGGCCTGAGCATTAGGATCTCTCACAGTCTTCCTCCAGAATGGGCAGGATCCCTCTAGCAGGAGAAGTCTTATGACCCACTGTCAGAGAAGTTCTTAAGAGCAGGTTAGAGGCAGAGGAAGAGCCTCCTTGGGGAAGGAAGCCAGGAACCGAGGTTGAAAACCAAAACCTATATAATATCACAGGGAACTTCTGAACCTTTCCAGGTTCTGAAAGCACCGTTCATATTGCAGGACGGAAATGTGTTCACTTCAGCCCTTGCAAGGGTTTGAAAGGGTCCCACCCAGGCTCCCACGATGGAAACTTTGTCCCTAGGTTCCCATGTACATGCTAATTGGAGGTGGGGCCTCTGGAGGTAAGTAGAATTAGACAAGGGTGGCCCCATGCTGCCTCCATGGCTTCAGAGAGGAGGAAGAGAGACCTGAGCTGACCAAGTTTGCTATCTCCCAGGCAAAGCCCTCTGCCTTGCCATAACTCAGCAAGAATCCCTCAGAAGAGGCTGGTGCCATGCTCTGGGACTTGCCAGCCTCTGGGACAGTGAGACCAACAAATCCCAGTTCTCATCAGTCACCCAATCTGGTTGGGCCATTCACGCATTCCCCAGGGTGGCTTGAGAGTGGCCTCGCTGGCAGCCAGGGGTTCACCTGATGGGCACACTCGCCACGGGGCTGGCAACAGCCTTGAGGCCAGAGCCCCCCGATTTGTTTCTCACTGACACTTGGGTCCTCATGCCCTGCCTGATCTTGATGCAGTCACCTCTAATGCCTCTCCTGGTCAGTTCCTTCTGAGATTCGGGGAGCAAGGGACTGTATCCCCTTTCTCTTTTGCATTGTTTTCTTAATCACAAAACTATTCAGAATCAGGGCAGAAATATGCTCTTGTCTTAAGTAAAATATTTTTATATGGATACAAAATAACAAAACTGTAAACTGTGTGAAATAAGCCGCCTAGAACTTGGGTTAAGCGTGGCATTTGTTGAAAACGTTAGAGGGCATTGTGACTAGTCAAAGGAAAGGTGAGAGCTGTCCTGAAACACGGTGACTTGAATGCTCATGAACACACAGAAGTTTTTCTAAATAAGGAAACATTTGGACGGACTTTGTAGAAGTTAGCTTTACAAACATTAACACAGCTCTCCAAATGGAAATAAAAGGTCTATTTTCTGTCCCACCTCTACTCCAGGAGAAATGGTCTCAGGAGAGTTGTATGACCCAATAAATTTTCATTGTAAGGATTTGTGTGTGTGTGTGTGTGTGTGTGTGTGTGTAGAGAAAACGTTATCCGGACTTTAGTCTTAAAAATTCTTATTTGAGGGGGTGGGATTGTGAAAGATTTAGTGGCTTGTTTCCTTGTGGTGTTGGGGATTGAACCCAGGGCCTTATACATACAAGGAGAGCACTCTACCAACTGAGCTATACCCCAGCCCTGGCCTGCTGCTATGTTTGGAGTTTTTTGTTGTTTTTTCCTGCAGTGCTTCCCCCTTAAGGTGAGGTTTCTGTCCAAGGTGTGGAACTGACTAGTATTCTGAAATGTTTCCGTATTCCTTGGAGTCTCGCTGATAGGACGCATCACCACAGGACCATGGTAGCTGACTGAACTCCTTTGTCTCTGAAGCAATGGTCAAGCCCATCCCACACAGCCTGTGGCTCTGCCTGGCCCCGTCATCTTATTCCTGTTCCCTGTGTGGTATCTTCTCCTGTCCAGTCCCACTGCCAACTTCATCTGGAACCCTCCGGGTGTGGCCTTCAACACGCAGGACACAGCACCCCAACCTCCCCTCCCCTTTGTGTCCCCTGTGACCATGGCCAATATTCACCTGTGGAACAAGTGAGTGAACAAAGGACAAATCACATACTTGGGGGTGCATCCACACACAGAAGTAGGAAATTTGTTTGTTTTCCCCATTAAATTAGGTTCCTCTCCTGACAAATGTTGGTACTGATCATGATTCCTCCTCCTCCTCCTTCTTCTTCTTCTTCTTCTTCTTCTTCTTCTTCTTCTTCTTCTTCTTCTTCTTCTTCTTCTTCTTCTCCTCCTCCTCCTCCTCCTCCTCCTCCTCCTCCTCCTCCTTCTTCTTCTTCTTCTTCTTCTTTTTTCTTGGTACCAGGGATTGAATTCAGAGGAGCTTAACCCTAAACCACATCCCCAGCCTTTTTATTTTAGGTTTTTTTTTGAAGCAAGATCTTGCTGCTATGTTGCTGAGTCTGGCTTTGAACTCACAATATTCCCCTGCCGTCCTGAGCACCACTACGCCAGACTCAGAATTCCCGTTGAGACACAAACAAGCAGAATACATTCATCTCACTCGAATCCCACGCTCATCCTTGATGAAATGTATTCTCTATTAGTAGTGCTGCCTTAGAAGTAGAAAAAAATATTTCTCTTTTCTTTTTTTGTGCCTCACACATGCTAGGCAAGCACTCCACCACTCACTGAGATACACACCCAGCCCAGAAGTAGAAATTCTTTTTTTTTTTAATTTGTTCTTTTCAGTTACACGTGACAGTAGAGTGTCTTTTGACACATCACACACACGTGGAGCACAACTTCCCATTCTTGTGGTTGCACAAGACCTGGAGTGTCATGGGTCATGTGTTCATTACTTTTCTCATCAGTTGTTTATCCCTGGAAGCTAAACGTGTGTGCTCCTGTCCTCTTGCTTACTATTCCTCCAACTCTCTCCACACACATGTGCACACACACCCCTATACTAAAATGAATTTTAAGTTTAGATCAGGTTTTTTAAAGTGTAAAATAAAACACTGTCTCAATTAAAATATGACTGATTTTGACAGTTGTCAGAAATTCAATACATATTTTTAAAAATATCCATTGGTGTATTATAGTTATACATAATAGTAGGATTCATTTTGACATATTCATAAATGCATACCACATAGTTTGCTCCATTTCTATCCCCAGTACTTCCTCCTCTCCCCTTCCCTGCATTCCCTTCCTTTACCCTATTGGTCTTCCTTCTGTTTACTTTTTAAGTTGGCACATTATATTACATGTAAAATTGGAACGCATAGTGATACATTCATAACATGCCTAGCATAATTTGCAGGAATCATTCTAAGAAACTTAATCTGTCTTCGAAAGGCCTGTGAACCTAAAGCATTTCATGCACAGAGGCCGGCTCAGGAAATTTGCTCCGTGTTTTTGTCTTTAAGCATGGGAGCTAGACACGAGCTATTACCAAAGAGGGAATATTTTAAACAAAGAGTGATTTGTGAGAGATCTGTTCATCTGTTAGGGTGAAGGAAGCTGGCAGGACTGAGCACGTCCTGCATTGGCCCTTCCTGCAGTTACCAAAACCAGGAGAAGAAAGCGTGGATCTCAACACTCCAGCACCAGCTTGAGAAACCAAGACACAAAGCCCCACCCGGGCTTCCTCCAGCATGGTCCTGTAGTGAGAAGGTCAAGTGCAAGATCCCTCCTGGGACAGTGCAGCCCAGCCTCCTTGTATCTCCCCTCAGATGTTACCTATAACTCTGAAGCAGCTTTGTGTGCACCAACATATAACTTTCCCCAGGTAAAAAGATTGTTTTTCCTCTTTTCTCTGTAGTAAAAATACACCCAAACTGAATGGAATATTGTAACAAAATCTTTTTAGTTGGGGGGATAGGGGACCACATTGCATGCAAATGAACATAAGTCTGCAATTAAAAAATAAAAAATAAACCAGAAACATTTCCTAGAAAACAACCCAGTTTTAAACTATAGGCAGGAGGAGAGTTTGTCAGTCTGTACCACATCCACTCATTTTCAACCCAGGAGTCGGCAGCAGATCTAAGGCTTCAGTTACCCAAGGGACAGGATGCGTCTTTATCACTGAAGAACTCAGAGTGAAGCACTGCCCAGTAGGTCAGGGCCAACAAAGAAGATAGGAGAGATAAGCAGCTGTGTACAGGGGACACAGATGGGAAATCTCTGAACCTTCCTCTACATTTTGCTGTGAACATGTTATGGCATTCGCTGGTAAATAGGAGGATACCATGCTCAGTGAAATCAGCCAGACTCAGAAGGTCAAGGAGCTAACATTTTCTCTCCTATGTGGAAGCTAGGACAAAATCAGGGGAAGGAAAGAGGGGGTATCCCAGGAAAACAGATAGCAGATGAGTGAAGTGTAAGACCATGGGGGAGGGAGGAGGGATGGGAAAAGGGAGGGAGGAGGGAAATGGAAGGACTACAGAATGAAATGGACCCAATGATTCACTACAGTGGGTTTCACCATCTATAAAGCACCAATTACAGTGAATAAATACATAGAATAATAATAGACCAGTACAGTAAGGGGAACAGTGGGAGGGAAGAGGGGAGGGAAAGAGGAAGTACTGGGGACTGATATGGAGCAAATTATAGTCTATGCATGTATGATTATGACGAAATGAACCTGCTATGATGTACAACTATAACACACTGATAAAAACATTTAAAAGAAAGAAAGAAAAGAAAACTGAGCCATGCCCAATGGCACATTCTTATAATCCCAGTGACATGGGAAGCTGAAGCAAGAGGATTACAAGTTTGAGGCCAGCCTGGGCAACTTAGTGAAACCTTGTCCCAAAATTTAAAATAATTAACTTGTTATTAAATAATTATAATTAGGGTTGGGGATGTAGCTCGGTGGTAGAGCACTTGCCTAGCTCGTGTGAGGCACTGGGTTTGATCCTCAGCACCACATAAAAATAAATAAAGGTATTGTGTCGTGTACAACCAAAAAAATTTCTTTAAATAATTAAATTAATTATTAGAATGTAGCTCAGCAGTAGAGTGCCTCTGGATTCAAATGCCACTACTAAAATATAAAATTAAATAAAAAGTAAAAAGAAAATTGGGGGAGAGGCTGGGGACATAGCTCAGTGGTGTCACCTACCCAGCATGCATGAGGGACTGAGTTGGATTCCCAGCACTGAAAACAAACAAAGTTCTTTGAGGGGGAGGGGAGACGTGCTGGAACATAGCCAGTGTCCCTTTCTCTCCTACAAGAGCACAGCTGCCTGGAGAGGGGGAAGAGAAGAGGCAGGGTTACCTCCCACAGGGAGGCTCTGGGCGCAGAAGCCCTCTCTCCTGCAGAGGTGAGGAGCCAGGCGACAATGAAGGCTTGGGTGCCTTCCTGTGGGACCTGGGGTACCTGTGAGCTCCTGGGTTCTTCCACAGACACCAACACAGAAGAACTGCATGATAGCAAAGTGAATGTTCAGGCTCTAGAGGCCTCCTGGAGCAAACAAGAGACCCACATGAGCAGGCCCAGGATGGTTAGGCTACCCAGGAGAAGCCACAGGGGCTGGGCCAAAGCCAAGGCACAGTGCGCAGATCGGGTCTCAGCTTGGCCAATGTAGGACTCAGCCAAGGCCAAGGAGTATGGGCCTCTCATGGCCAGGTCCATTTGTGCAGACCCACCCAGGGAAAAAGGAACAATTCGAGGTGGAATTGATTGAATTTTAAACCTGAAATGTCTGAAAAATCACTAAAGTGTGAAATGAAACATTTCCCAAGAAACTATTGCAATAGAATTCTTTAGCAAGCACCAGTGAGATAACTTCTTCCTCCCCAGAGAGATGAGGCCCAGGCAGATGGACCTGCAGGACAAAGTACCTGAGGCCCTAAGATAAAGAAGTCATGGTTCTGACCTGGTGTCTGGCCTAGCACTGACAACTAGGTAAAAGAACAGGCCCCCGATTTTCCAGTCTTCTCCTAAGAATGCAACAAGGTACCATCCACTTTATCAATGTATTCCCTGAATGAACTGGTTTGTGATTACCTTTGTTCTCTGCCCAAAGGGTCCTTGCAGGTCCTTGTTCTTCAGAACACGCCTTCAAATAACTCGAATCTGGGCTGGGGATGTGGCTCAAGCAGTAGCGCGCTTGCCCGGCATGCGTGCGGCCCGGGTTCGATCCTCAGCACCACATACAAACAAAGATGTTGTGTCCGCCGAAAACTAAAATGTAAATAAAATATTAAAAAAAAAAATAACTTGAATCTGTGTTCCCAGGCCTAAGCTACTTATATTTGGTTCAGAACAATCTATCTTCTTTTTCTTTAAAGCAGAATTGATCTTTTGCATTGACACAGGTGTGAAGAGTCTGAAAGTAAGTAGGTGCAGTTTTCTGCTATCAGGAGGGAGATGAGGCAAGAAAGTTCAGTTATGGAGAAGTGAATAGAGTTGCACATTGTACAACTGAATGTGCAGGTTGCAAAATATGACCTCGAGTCTAGCCTGCTAATTTCCACTCAGGCCATCAGGCATGGAATTGGAAGTGCTGGACATTGATTTCATAGGTCAGAGGGGACATCAATTATTGAAGTACAATTCCTTACTCTCCAGAATCTATGAATGTGGGACCCTGAAAAGTGATTAAAAGGCAAACCAGGAAGAAATGTGAGTCTGTGAATTCTCAGAAGTTAAAGGTTCGGCTCAGCAGGAGAAGAAGGACTACCACATTAACCCCTTCCTCAATGGCAAGTAACCATTTAGCAGATTTCCCCACAGTAGGAAAAAGCACCTCCAGGGTTATAGTGGGAATAAGTGAGCAGTGACGTAACCTGGCGGTTAACAGCTCTGTGGGCACACAGCTTTGCAAAGACTACTAGAGGCATGTGTTGCTGCCTGTCCATGTGCAGGTCAGGTGGCACCCAAACACAGAGCACTTGTCGGCCATCACCCACCTGACTCTGTGCACTACCGTGTGGTGCTGGCTGGCTCCCATCACTGCAGAAACGACCCCTCACTGCAGGGTCAGGGGTGGCAGCAGGGTTGGCTCTGGCCCTGTGAGCTCTGTACTCCGCACTCCCCTGCGCGGTCTGGGCTGAAAGGAGCTCCTTGTGGTCTGTAGTATCGGGGTGCACAAGGTAAATCCCCTGGGTTCCCATTGGAACATGTAGCTTGGGATTTTGTAACAAAGACCCACAGTCTGCAAGGTTTCCATCGGGTGTGGGCAGGGCTGGTTTCTCCTAGGGTCTATCTCCTTGGCTTGCAGATGATTATCTTCAAAAGATCTTTCCTGGTTCATGACCACTCCCAGTGTCTGTCTTTCTTTTCTTTTTCTTTTTGGATACTGCGGATTTAATTCAGGGGTGCTTTATTGCTGAGCCACATCCCTAACCCTTTTTATTTTTTTTGAGACAGGGTCTTACATTGCTTAAGGACTCATTAAATTGCTGATGCTGGCCTTGAACTTGTGATCCTCCAGCCTCAGCCTCCTGAGTCACTGGCTTGACAGGTATGTACCATCCTGTCAGGCTCCCAGTGACTTTCTGTGTGTGCAAGTTCCCTCTTCTTATAAGGACGTCAGTCATCTTAAATTAGGGTTGGCCCTAACAACCCCAATTTAACTTAACTACCTCTTTAAAGGTTCTACCTCCATCTTCTCCTTGTATCCGATTCTCTAGCTTCCCCGAGTTGCTCTGAAACCTAATCTTATTCTGGTTTGTTTCATGGACTGCTACTGGACCCTGCACATGCCCAGAAGGCATCGAATGACTCCAGCAGTGCTTGCAAAGCTCTGTGCCCATAGAGTTGTTAAAAAGATCTCCACCAGGTTACTTCACTATTCATTCTGGGGTCAGAACTTCAGCGTGTGGATTTTGTGGGAGGGGCACAGTTCAGCCCATAATATCAATTTTCTACAGTAAAGTTAACACTGGACAGAATTGTCCTGGGACTGCTTCTAGGGCTTAGATGAGATGAAATAAACCAAAAATTTATTCAGTGTCCAAGTCAGCTCTGGAGAATAAGATCAGATTTCAGAACAACTGGGGAAGCTAGAGAAACGGATAGAAGAAAACTCTGCCTGAGATTTTGCTTATTTAGCCTTTGCTGTGTTCCAGAGAAGACACCAGGGGAGGGCCTCCTAGGACAATAAGGACATGCAGTCCATCTTGATGCCCCCCACCCTCCCTCTGTCACCCCTGGCCTACACACTGTGCATGTGATCTCCTGAGGACCAGAGCACCCACCAGGCTGTGGGTGGGAAGTGTCAGCAGAGCTCAGGACTCTGAGGTTTGTCCTGCAAGATGCAACGTGCAGAGGACATCTAAGGCACGGTGTGAAGGATCCTCATTAAGGCAGGAGAGATTTGCATTATCTGTTAGAAAAAGATGATATTGTATTTGATGACTAACAGATTTATTAAGTACCTATTATGTGACAAGCAACATGCTGATCTTGGAGGTCAGTTACATTGGTGCTTGAGTGACCAGCCTTTTTTGTTTTTTGGTACTGGGGATTGAACCCAGAGGCTCTACCACTGAGCTACACCCCTACCCCCGCCCCCTTTTTTAAATAAAGATCTTTTTATGTCTTTGTTTATTTTTATTACTGTTACATTTATTATAGTAATATTGTTTATTATTTCTTTATGGTGTTGAAGATTGAACCCAGTGCCTCACATGTGTTGGGCAAGTGCTCTACCACTGAGTCACAACCCCAGTCCCCCTTTTAACTTTCTATTTTGAGGTAGGGCCTTGCTAAGTTGCTCAAGCTGGCCTCGAACTTGGGATCCTTCTTCCTCAGGCTTCCCCGTTGCTGAGTGCCAAACACATGTATATTCCCTCATATAATAGCTACAGAGACCACTTTATAGTTGAGAAAAGGGGCTTCGAGGGCTGGGGATGTGGCTGGGCTGGGGATGTGGCTCAAGCGGTAGTGTGCTTGCCTGGCATGCGTGCGGCCTGGGTTCGATCCTCAGCACCACATACAATAAAGATGTTGTGTCCGCCGAAAACTAAAAAAAAAAAAAAAATTAAAATTCTCTCTCTCTTTAAAAAAGAAAAGAAAAGAAAAGGGGCTTCAAGGGCATTTGTAACTTGCACACAGCAAGGAAGAAAGTACCTCAATTCAGGCAAGTCTGGCTGCTCCAAGCTTCACACCTTTAAAAAGTCACACTATTGTGCCTTAAGATATTTGTCAGTTAGACAAGGAAGTTATCAAGTCTTTTAATGTAGATGTTTAGATATGCTGAGATCCTAATAAAAGTTTATCAAAAGATATAAAGAAGCTTCCTGGTTGGGTCACAGTTCAGAGAGGAAGGAGAGAGATTCAGAAAGGGGAGCTGAGAAGAGGCCAAAGAGAAATTTCATCGCTTCCTGACTATGATCTCTAATGAAAACTTGTAGCCTGGCACAAGTTTTCATTAGATTTTCATTAGCACATGGCTGTAATCCCAGTGACTCGGGAAGCTGAGGCAAGTTCAAAGCCAGCCTCAGCAATTTAGCAAGGCCCTAAGCAACTTATGGAGACCCTGTCTCAACAAAAAATTAAAAAGGATAGGGATGTAGCTCAGTGGTAAAGCATCCCTGGTTTCAATCCCCAGAACCAAAATAAATAAATAAAATAAAAAATAAAACACGAAAAGGACTGGGGATATAGCTCGGTGGTAGAGCATCCCTGGGTTCAGTCCCCAGCACAGCAACACACACACACAACCTGCCATGAAGATCAACCACTGAGCTCATTTCGTTTTAAAACGAATCACTCAGCATAAGAAGGATGGAGTAGAGCACCCCTTTGCCTGTCCTAAACTGGCCAGGGCGATCCTTGGTCTCCTCTTCTGAACCATAAGATGAGCAGGCTTCGTGAGGTAAGCCCTAAATCTGTCCCTAAGTCTACCTTCCTACTTCCTCCTGCTGTTTGGAATTTTTGTCCCAGAACGGTACACCTAAAGTTTCTCCACAAATGCCCACTCCCATCCTTAGGTTAACTTGAGTGAACAACCGTCCCTTCAGGGTTCCTACACAAACTCATGGTCTCCCCAGGCTCTGGGAAGGGCCAAGCCAGAACGCTTCCACAGGGTCAGCAGCTTTTGTAAAAGGGCTGGGCTGAGCTGCTCGGCGTTAAACTCTTGGACACCGCCGCCGTTCCTCTCAGGAAATGCCTGGAATTCACTTTTTCATGGTGCCAGAAGTGGAAGCCTTGCGGTTTAAAGGGTCATGCCTCTCTACGGACAGGCTGGCCACAGTCACAGTTCAGGCTCAAGTTCCAGTTTTGATTTTGAGCAGTTCCCGCACCCCGGTGACTGTCACGTGGGTTGGGCTGCGCTGCAGCCTGAATGGCAGCTCCTGTGCATCCAACCCGCCTGCCTGCTGCCCACATGGGACCCGAGCAGGCGGACGTCCAGCGACCTCCGCGGACAAACAGCGACCGGTTGGAAGGTGCGGGCCGGATCGCCGCTGCGCGCAGAGGCGCCCCGGGATTGGCGGTGGTGGGCAGAGCCGTGGCCTGGCCCTTGCGCTCACCCGGCAGCAGCCCGCCAGGACCCAGCCCCGCGTACCCAACCCTCTGCCCCGCCAGCGCCCGCCGGGGCGCGGGGCCCTGCGGGACGGCGCGGGGCGGGGCCTTAGGGGCGGGGGCGCCGGGCTGCGTGCGGGGGTGGGGAGGGCGGGGTCGACGCCCAGGGGCGTGCGGGGTACGCCCAGTGGGGCGGGGCGGGCCGGGGGCGGGCCTCGAGGCGCGGCTACCCGGGCCACGGCCCCCCACGCTTCCCTTCCTGCGGGCGCGGCGGTGCGGCGTGCGGTGGACCGGGCGCGAGTTGGCGGGAACGCGAGGAGGGCGTGCGGAGCCTGGCGTCCGGGCGGCGGGAGCCGGGGTCCCTCTTGGACCCTGGAGGACGGCCGGAGGTGGCGGGACCCGGCGAGGCCGTGATGAAGCCGGGCGGCGAGGACGAGGCGGCGCTCGCTGGGGGCCCTGAACGAGTGCTTCGAGGCGGCCGTGCAGCTGGCGCTGCAGGCGGGACAGGTGAGCGCGGTGGCCGCGGGCGGGCGGGCCAGGCGGGCGGCGCGGCCGCGGT
>NW_025999992.1:2894601-2963620 GCF_001458135.2 Marmota marmota marmota
TCACTCGGAGCTCTGGGCGTCCCGCAGAAGTCCCGCGGGGCGAGGGCCCGGCTCCCGGAGCGAGGCGAGCGCTGGGGTCCTGTGCGCAGCAGTGCGCGCCGAGCCGGACGAAGTGCTGGGACGTGATGGGGGAGCGAGTTCTTTGTGTTTGCTCCGGGGACACCTCCTTCCCTGCCCCTTCTCCACCCAGCAGCCCGAGGCAGTGAGGACCTAGCGGGTGCGTGGGGCGGGGGCGCCCCCTCTCCTTTGCCAGTTGGATGGTAGCTGCAGCGTGCTTGACCTTGGCGTCCGGGAGAGTCACTTTGCCAAGGCTACAAGACCGCAGCTGCTGTTTTAAGGACCTTTGAATTGATCCAGTGACCAGGTCGAGGTTACCCCAGCTTTAAGCCCCAGGCGCTGGCAGAGCTGGAGGGGCTGGTGCTGGGTTGTCTTTCTCCAGGCATCCGGGTCCAAACTTGCTCCGGCCCACAAACTGAAAGTGGTTTCACGCAGTGATTGGCACAGACTCAGCCTTCAGGAGGAACTTGTTAGGCTGCCGAAAGGATGAAAACCAAGCCATAGGACTGAAGAAACCCAGCCACGAGGATTTAAAACAGGAGCGGAGCTTCTCTCCTTTCTCCTGTGCATTTTAGTATTCGTTTCCTGCTTGTTCCCCGGTTCCTGCAGTGCAGCCGCACGTAGTAGGGAGCGCTGGCACGCAGTAGGGAGCGCCGGCAGTGTGGCAGGGATAAGGGGGCCTCCCGCTGGGCTTAATTTGAGTAGGAAGAAGCCTTGTCCCAAGTTCAGCTTGTTAAGGTCTGTGCTTGGGCTCGGAGGAGGGGTGTGGGCAGATTGGCCTTCCAAAGAAAAGGCGTTTTTCTTTTCGTTCTAAAAGTCCGAAAATGCTCTAAAGATGCTGGAGTTAAAAAGCGTGAAACCTCTGCTAACCATCCTAAAGGAGAAGGGGGGACCCCAGTCCCAGCTGCACTGGCGGTAAAGCCAGAGCTTCAGGGCAAACATTCTTCTTGGAAAGCAGATCCACTTGTGTCTGCAAGCCAGAGCTGGCCCGCCCTCCTTCCCCCAGCCTCACTGTGCTTCCAGAGCCAGCATCCTCAGAATAGTTAGGAACTTTAGGATTTTATTATAAAACTTGGCTTCTTTGGGGCTTTGAGGGGATGACAGTTTAGGATTCAGTCACTGTAGCGTGAGCTGGTGAGTTTTTACAGGTATCAAATTTAGATTTTGAAGAACAGAAGTCTTAATTTTAAAAAAATTTTACAAATGTTCCTATAGAGCTTGCAGTAGTATCACAGGCCAGTTCTCCACGGTCTTGTGAATTTTAACTTATTTAAAAGGTCATTTATGTTTTTACAGCATGCCAACACAACAAAGAAGCTTTAAAAAAAACAAGGATGGGGGATAAAGATGCTGCCATTAGGAGTCTGGTCAGGAAACCCTGAACTCTGGGCCTCCTTGTGGGCATTATGCTGGTGCTGCCCGCCTGGCTGGCAGCGGGTGAGAGAATATTCTGACTGGGGCAGACATGGCCACACAAGGTCATCATACCCGGTGCAGAGAATGAGTGTCTTTAACTCACACTCCTGTAGTGAGCTGGGTGCTGGCTGGAGACTCAGCCTTCCAACAGACCGCCCAGGGAGGGAGGAGAGCAGGCCCCACTGCCCACCCTCTCACCTGTACCCAGCACCCTGCTGTTCTGTTAGGGGCTTCTTCTGAGGTCAAGAGTCTGATGCCAAAAGGTAGGGGAGCAGAGAGACAACCTCCCAAGAGGTGGGCTTTGTTGCTTCTGGTTGGTGGAGGATAGTTCCAGCCAAGGCGCCCTGGGAATCTGCCAGACCTCTCTCTACCCCATCCCCTGCCCCTGTTCCCTCAGCTTCCGGTCCCTGCCCTCCTCCCTGGTTTTCCACCTCCCTTTCCTTCAGCAGCTCTGGGAGCCACCCTGCCCCTCCAGTCCCAGCCTTTATGCCTTTGCAGGAACCTCTTCCTGGCTGGTGGGCCATAGCCTCCACCCACCCCACTGCTGGTTCAAAAAGCAACAGTCACTAACTTGAGTGTTTATCACATGCAATGTACTTTATGTTTTTTTAATTCTCCTGGGGGTGGTGGTGTCAGGTTTCTTTAGGCTTGAAGCTTAGGCAACTTAGGGGGCCCTCTTTAAGAAAATACAAATTTACAAATTCCAATTTAGATACAAAAGTCATTTATTTAGAATATGAACAGTCACAAGTGGTGGCCCATGCTTAGTATCCCAAACACTCCGGAGGCTGAGGTAGGAGGATCACAAATTTGAGGCCAGTGGCAGCAATTTAGTGAAACCTTTGGCCACTTAGTGAGACCCTGTTTCAAATTAAAAAATAAAAAGGACCAGGAATGTGGCTCAGTGGTAAAGTGCCCCTGAGTTCAATCCCCAGTACCCCAAAACAACAACAACCAAACAAAAAATCAGCAGTCACAACTATGCATTTTGAGATTAACAAATTCTGCCAGTGTGTCAAAACATAAAAAAAGAACAATTTGTTTGCTGCTTCTCGTTATTCTATGTTTTTCATCTTCTTTTGGCTTCATATTCTTTGCATCTTTGAATGACAATGATTTTTATGATTTTTTTTCCATTTTCTTTTGTGGTGTTGAGGATGGAACCCTGTACTTAGAGCATGCTAGGCAAGCACTGTACTACTGAGTTACACCCCAGCCCTTGTATTTCCTTCCTTCCTTGTTTTCTACTGAGGATTGAGCCAAGGGACACTACTCCTGAGCTATGTCCCTAGCCCTTTTTCCTTTGAGACTAAGTTTTCAAGGTTGGCCTCCAACTTGTGATCCTCCTGTCTCAGCTTCCAGGGTTGTTGGGATTCCAGATGTGTACCATGGCTCCTGGCTGCCCTTACTGTATTTTCTATGGAGGGAGTAGAAAGGTAAACTCAGCCTTTCCTGTAGCATGGCTGATGGAAATGTATTACCAATAGTCTGCAAAAGTCATTACTGGTAAACAAATACGTGTTTAAGGTTGTCATCAAATTGAGAACTTTCTGCCAATTTTCTTTTCTGAGTTAACATTTTATATGCTAGTGTAAGACATGGAAGACTCTTCCACAGACTTGTGCCTGGGTCTTGCAGTGGAAGCCTCATTTCCCCTGCAGTCTCCACACTCCATCGCCAGCGGCCACACATGGGCTCACATGCTCTTCTGGGGTCCTGCCTGGTGGTGCTGTCAGCACCACCAGGCAGGACCCCAGAAGAGCCAGGTCAGTCCAGTGGAAGATAGGACAGGCGTTTTGGACACCACTCCTGTAGAGGATGGCTAACGGGAAGTACAGGTGTGGCTGTACACCCCACAGACAGACCCTACCAACCACAGCAAGCGTGCCTGGCCAAAGCTGCCCCTGCCAGGGGAGGTGGGAGGTCACTGTGGAAAGAGGCGGGGTTGGCGCAGCTGTCAGAGCAGCTGATCTGTGCCCATCCGTCCGAGGTGAGCATTCAGAGATGAGCATTGGCACTTGGAAAAGGCAGAGCACAGCAGGAGAACAATACCCATGGTGCCATCCTGGGATTCCCGACTTCCCTGGTGGCCTCACCCCTTAGCAGGTTGCATTTCCCAAGGCCATTGTCCTGATACCTGCAGGGGCTTGGCCAGGCCCACTGGCATTTTCTTTTTTTTCTGTCTTTCTTTTTTGGTGCTGGGGATTGAACCTGGGGCGCTTCACCACTGGGCCAGGCCCCCAGCCCTTTTTGTGTTTAGAGACAGTGTCTTGCTGAGTTGCTTAGGGCCTTGCTGAGTTGCTGAGGTGGCTTTGAACTTGACATTCTCCTGCCTTGTCCTCCTCAGCTGCTGGTTTCTTTCCTCCTCTTTTGTGGGGCTGAGTGGAACTCCAGGTGAGTGCCCAGTGAGCTCCTGGCCCTGCCATTCTTCCTTGTGTCCCGCGGCTACCTCCACTGGGGTGCCCTCGCTGTGAGTGTGATTCCTGGGGGTGCTGGGTATTGCAGTGTATAGCATTCCTTTCTTTCTTACGCAACTTTTGTTTTCCTTAAAGTTAAAAGAAAGTGCGTGTGTTTTTTCATTTGCTTGGTTTTCTGTATGTAGAAATGTATGGTCAACTGTCCATCTTCCCAACAGAATTTTTATGTGTGGTGGTGCTGGGGATACAACCTGGGGCCTTGCATGAACCAACCCTAACCCTCACCACTGAGCTATGCCCCCACCCCCAGCAGAGTTTTTAAAATTAATATCCATGAACTATACGAATTAATGGGTTTCAGTGTGACCTTTGCAAGGAGCATTGATCATGCCTTGGTCATGACCATCACCCTACCCTCTCACACCCTCCCTTTCCCCCACCCCTGCCTCGTCTCAATAGTCCAACTTGCAGGTCACCTGTATTTTTTGGTTCTGCACAAAATAGAGAACGTGAGACACTTGTCTTTCTGCACTGACTTGTTTCCAGTTCTGTCCATTTTCCTGCAAATGACAGGCTTCCATTCTTCCTCGTGGCTGGACGAATACTTGATTGTGTCTATTTACCATGTTTTCTTTACCCATCCCTCTGGGGGCAGCACCTAGGTGATTCCGCATCTTGGCTGTTGTGAATAGTGGGTACAGGTGCCCGTAAATACGGGCACAGGTGTCTCTTGTATTCTGACTTCTTTTCCCGCCAATATAATAAACCCAGGAGTGGGATAACTGGATCATGTGATATTTTTAGTTTTTTGTGGAACTTCCGTACTGTACTAATTTATACTCTATTAACACTATATAAGTGTTCCTAGTCAGCATTTTTTTAATGATAGCCATTGTACCTGAAGTGAGATAAAATAAAATTTATATATTTATTGGCCATTTGCTACACTCCCAGCTCCTTTTATATTTTATTTTGAGACACCGCCTCACCAAGTTGCCCAGGTTGGCCTTGAACTTGGGCTCCTCCTGCCTCGGCCTCCTGAGACACCGGGATGACAGGTGTGTGTCACCACACCCAGCTGCTGTTCCTCTGAATGTTAATCATCTGTAGATGAATAGCCACAAAGGTCCGTGGCTGTGCAGGAGCCTTCCTTTGACGCAACCCCACTGGTCGGTTCCTGTTTTGTTTCTTGAGCTGTTGGAGTCCTGTCCAAGAGCTCATTGCCTGTGCCGGTTCCTCTGTTTTTGTCTCATGATTTCAGCTCCGGGTCTCACGTTAAGGTCTTTGATGACTAGTGCTGTGGGAGAGAGGACTCTGGTTTCAGTAGTGTGACCTCGCTTTTCCCAGCACCGCTTGCCACTTAGGCTGGCCCCTGTGGAGGGTCGGTGGGCTGGAGACCCGTGGACTCCTTCCTGGGTCCTCGGGCTGGTTACTTTGGTCTGTGCATCTGTTGTGTGTCAGTGCCCTGCTGTTTTGTCCTGTGGTGTTTGTTGCTGTTGTTTTGTGGAACTAGAGAAGGAACCCAGGGCCCCAGGCTTGTTAGGCAAGCACTCCACCACCAAGCTACATCCCCAGCCCTTTCTTTCTTTCTTTCTTTCTTTTTTTTTTTTTTGCTGCAGGGTCTGCTAAATTGCTCAGGCTGGCCTCCAACTCTGCAATCCTCCTGCCTCAGCCTTTGAGTTACTGGAATTTCAGGTGGGCCTGGCTCTGTGTTTTGAAATCAGGTATTGTGATGCCTCCAGGCCACACCTTCTGCTCAGGGTGACTTTGCTATTCCAGGTCTTTGTGTTTCCATGTGAACTGATTTTTTTTTTCCAGCTCTGTGAGGAATGCCTTAGGGCTCTAATGGGGACCATGGGTGTGCAAACTGCCCTGGCCCTCGAGCTTGAGCCACCTGAGGGGTCTGACTCAGAGGGCCTGGAGGGGCTGGGCATCAGCATTCCTAGGGTTTGCAGCTGGCTCTGGGTCTAGTGTGGGCCAGACTCTGTGGAGCACTGCTGTGTGGGTGCGTGGCCCTTCATGCTTGGCTCTCGAGGAATCTCTGGGTGATGCCCAGGTTGGAGCTGAGATGACTAATGTGAATGTCCTTGCCTGTGTCTTTTGATTATGTATGAATGCATTTCGCTGGGGATTGGAATTTCTGTTTCATGACCCGGAATGGAGATTTTGCCAAGTGGTTCTTGAGAGGGGTGTCCAGGTCACGCTCCTTGCCCAGGTGGGTCAGGCGCCCAGGCTCTTTATCCTCCACACTGTGGCCCTTCTCCTCCTTAGCCATGCGATGGACATGAGCTGGTGTTTTACTGCGGTTTATTCATCTAGTTATTTAGTATTGTGGTGCCAGATGGAACCCAGGGCCTCCAGCGTGCTGGGAAGCCTGCACCAGCTGGTTATTGGGGTTTTAAATGCTTTTACATGTTTATCGACCTCTGTGATATTGTTTGTTTTTAGAATGGGGTACAAAAACAGTGATTAGAAATATAGTTATTCACCCAACAGTGTTTGTCCAGCAACTCTGGACTTAACCTTTGCTCCAAGTGCAGTATGCAGTTCGGGGTTGAGTGCCATGTGGCCCAGAGAGACCTAGTTTGGGGGGCTGAGGTGACAGTTTGCTATTGGATTGGATGTAGGGGCAAGACAACAAGAAGCATCCAGGATGACTTCAAAGGTTCACATCAAACTGGGCACAATGGCACACACCTGTGATCCCAATGGCTTAGGAGGCTGACTCAGGAGACTGAGACAGGAGGATTGTAAGTTCAAGGCCAGCCTCAGCAACTTAGTGAGACATTCAGCAACTGAATAAGACCCTGATTCAAAATAAAAAGGGCTGGGGATGTGGCTCAGTGGTAAAGCCCCTAGGTTCAATCCCAAGAACTCCCAAAACAAACTTTGGTCCCTGAAAATCTGGCCAAACGGGTTGCCATGTCCCCAAGATGACCTTCACCTTCATGTGGGAGGTGAAGGTCAGGGTTTAGCTCTGGGAGTGGGAGGCAGGAACTGCTGGTGGTTTCCAAGTGGGGAGGCTGAGTGTGCCCAGAGCCAGAGAGAGGCTGAGAGATGTAGCATGGAAGTCACTGGTGGGTGGCATTTAGGGCTGAGTTTGTCCCTGTGGTGAAGAGAGCAGGCTTGTCCACCCATGAGCTCCACCATAGCATGGTCAGGGAGATTCCTGAAGGCCAGGTGTGGGTCGTCTTGGGTGGTGCCCTTCTCTGAAGAGACTCCCACTGCCCGGCCAGCACTGACTCACCTGTTGCTGGAGGAAGTGGGGAGGCAGGTTGTGATCTTGGGCTCCCTTGTCCATCCCCAGTCCCTGTGTCACCTGTCCCCATGTCCCAGTTCCTGCTTGGCTCTACGGGGTGGGTCAGTCTGCATGAATGTTCTAAAACTTTCCCCACCATTGAAAACATCAGCAAAGAGAGCGCCCTGGTGAAGTAGCTGGTCTTCCAGTGTCCAGCCCACTGTCCTAACCTGGCCCGAGAGGACACCTGTTGTTTTCCTTAGATAACATTGTAAGAAAAGTGACATTTTTATGCCCATTTTGCTAACAAAAACTTTCTGAGGAAAATGGCAAGGATGCCTTCCTTCCCGAGGTCATCGCACTTGCAGCCTTCTGCCCCTTGGGCATGCGAGGTGTCCTGTCCTCCATGGGCCTGAGAGGGGCACTTGGTAACCCAGCGGAAGGTCTGCCTAGTGGAGACCGTGCCTCAGGGGTGGGGAGAGGCAGAAGTAGCCAGGGGAAGGTCGTGGGGAGCTCCAGGCCCCGCTTCCCAGTCCTAGGATAGCGGGCTGGGTGGAGGTCCAGAGGCCCTGGGACTGGAGGGGAAGAGGATAGGAGTTGGCCCTGTCCTGTCTGAGGCCTCCTGTTGGGTCCGAACCTCAGGCTGGCCTGGTTTGCAGCTTCTTTCCTCCGGAAAGCGAGGGAAGGATTCAGCCGGTGAAGGCATCGTGAGCTTGACCTCGAGGCTGAGCCAGTCTCGGATCCTCCTGTCACTGTCCCAGCTCCCTCCCAGCCTGCTGGGGCCACCCCAGGTGGCCCAGAGGTGGAGGCCAGTCACTGCAGCAAAGAGGAACATGAGGGTAGGAGTCACGCCAGGGCCTGGGAGGTGGGGACAGCTTCCCGGAAGAATGCGGCTGAGCTGTGCCCTGTCAAAGAAAGGCCAGTCGGCTGGAGAGCTGGCAGTGGGCTCGGGAGAGCAGAGGGGAGGACGGGTCCCGCAGGGTCATAGGAAGACAGGACGGGGACAAAATGCCCTTCCAGGAGTCGTACGCCCTGTCTGAAGCCCAGGGTGGAACAGGGAGGCTCGGCCCTGGGCAGGAGAACCTGGGGTCACAGGGAAACCCGAGGTTGAGGGTTGAGACCGACCGAGGTCTGGAACTCAGTGATGGGTTGTGGGTCAGTGGCCTTGGGACGAGCTGTGATCTGAAGGGGCCTTGGGAGAAAGAGCTCCGCGTTTCTGTCTTGGCAGGAGGACCGTTTCACTCTTGTGGCCCTAGGCAACCTGCTGACGAGTCTGCCTCAGTTTCTGATCCCAGGCCCTACACGTGTGAGCAAGTGCTCTGCTGTTGAGCCATACCCCAGCCTGTTTCCTCATCTTGATCGTGAGGCTTCTTCTCCGTGAAGTAGCGGGGATTAAATGAGTCGGTACGTGTGAACTCTCAGGATGGGGCCTGGGACACAGCACAGTCAGGATGAGCCTGGCCCTCTGGGGAGCACAGCTGCCCAGGGCAGGCCCAGGCCTGGTCCTGTGGTGGTGTGATCAAGTGGATGAGGGACAGTGCGGTGGGGGTAGGAGGAAGCTGCAGAGGAGGACTGGCCAGAGGGCCTGCTACGTATGGCTGGACTGGGTGAGAAATGACCCTGGCCCTGACCCAGGAGGTGGAGGTCCTTTAACACTGCAGAATTCCTGCTTAGTCCAGGGAAGTCTGGTCTCTTTGGGCCTTTAATTGATTGGGTTCAACCCACCCATGGGAGCCTGCTTTATTCTGCCCATTGGAATGCTGATCTCATCTGAAAATACCTTTGCAGAAGCCCTGGGAATAGTAGTGTCTGACCAGGTATCTGGGCACCCTGTAGCCCAGTCAGGTTGGCACATCAAGTGAATCATCACACCACACTCACGTGTTTTCAGGGCACATCACAAGGGCCACGCCTGAGGAAGCAGCGACTTTCCAGACTGACAAGGCGGAGGTACAGTGCCCCCCTGGAGATACAGTGCCCCCCTGGAGGTACCCTTTGGCTGAGCTGTTCCACATGCTGGAGAGGAAGGAACCTGGACCACAGGGCAACATTCTAGGCTGCACAAGCTGCTCCGCCCAGGGCCAGGAGCACAGGACCACAATGGTGTGTGGGCAGGAGCAGGGCCTCTAGCTGGACATGTTGGCTCTGGGTGTCTGGTGCTGCAGCCAAGGTGGGCCTCTCTTCTGGGCCTGGAATTCAGGCTTCAGCGACGGAAGGCCTGTGTTTTATGAGCTAAACGTCTACCGAGTGCTGTTTGGAAGGAGACCCGGACCAGGCCTGCCAAGTGAACGCTGCATTAGTGAGTGGCTGAGGGCTCCAGTGGACCCACAGCCCACACTGCCCATCGCCCCAGAGCAAGAAGGTCTTAACCTCCACGGCTGAGAGAGGTGTAGTCACTCCCCAAGGGTCACCATTGTCCCGCCCCTTCCCTGGGCTGGAGGGCAGGGCCCTGGGTGTGTGAAGTGCAGCCCTCAGTGGAAGCACTGTTCTCTCCTTTCTCAGTGTAGGAAAGCTTAGGAAGCAAACCGTTCTTTCAGCATCCTGTTAGGTTTGGGGTTTTGTCTGAGGTGTCATGTTTTGTCAGATCCGTGTTCTTTCAGAACTGGCGTGGTGAGGTCTACATGCCAGTCGAAGGCGGTTTGTGTGGCAGGACCAGGATTGAACCCAGGACCTCGCACACTCTGGGCAAGCGCTCTACCTCTGAGCCACGCCCCAGCCCTTTTTTATTTTTTATTTGGAGACAGGGTCTTGCTGCTACATTGCTGAGCCACTGGGAGGTGATGGGGCAGAGGTGCTGCCTGCCGCAGCCTTCCTGAAGCACACACAGTGGGATGTTCTAACAGAGCAGAAATGAGCAACTAAGTTCTGAAAAGCCACGACAGAACGTTGCTCCTCAAGTCTCATGTCTCCTGCCTTCGCAGGCCTGTGGCCAGGCCCTGTCCCACTGGTGGGCACTCCTAGGTTTCAGCAGCTGTCCCCAAGCCGCCCACTCACCCTGAGCACCTACCTCGCTGTCACGCAGGAGCCGAGTATGGTTTGGAAGCTTGGGGTTAGAGATGGCTCTGCAGATGCCCCGTTGAAGGATCTTCCTGGTTTGTCGGGGGCGTGGTGGGGGGTGCTAGCCTGGCCCGTGCAAGGCCCTGGTCCATCCCCAGCATCGCCAGAAACAGTAAAGGAATGTGGTATCTCCGGAGTCTGCGGCGTCGCGTCCACTAGTGTGGCCATCAGAAAATCCCTGTCTGCTCATTCAGTGGACACTCACGGAGACCCTCCATGTCTGTCCTGCACGACTGCATGCCCACCTGTGGGCCGTGCACCCAAATGAGTAGACCCCAGGGATTCCTAGGTGACTGTGCTCTGGCAGCCCCTGGGCTGGCTCGTGCAGTGCTGAGGTCTTCCTCTGGGTGAGCCAGGTTGGCAGGAGATGGCTCGTTGGGGGGGACGCTTTAACTAAGTTGGAAAGGAGGACAGTAGGCCTGGAAGGACCAGTGCTGACTGTGGCTCTGGAAGGAGACTCCAGGGCGAAAGATGCCACAGGCAGGAGCATGGATGCAAGGTGCGGTGGGAGGTCATGGGGCCGAGTTGGAGGCTGATCCTCTGCCTGCCAGGCTCACAGGCATCAGCGACAGACGTCCGTCCAGTGAGTAGGAGGTAGGGTGCAGGTGGCTGTGCTTCCTGGGCCCCTCTCCTGGTTCTGAGGTGGTGGCATCTTCCTGCAGTGGCCATGGCTGCCCTGTCAGCGCCACACATCACAGACTGGGGGGGGGGGGGGGGGNGGGGGGGGGGGGGAGCAGGGGACAGAGGAACTGACTGCAATGTCCTCTGAGAGTGGGACTCAGCTTGCAGGTGTGGCCACTGTCCATCTGCTCTTGGGCAGCATTGAGCCCCTAGCCACACCCAGCAGCACAGGAGGCAGTGTGGACCCCCAGGCAACTCCACACCTGGCTACAACATGGGGGTTCTGTTCCAAAAAGGGAAAAGGGGGGCCTGGGTAATCTGGGGTCAGTTCTCTCTGCCACAAAGCCAAGTCGAAAGCTGTCTGCCTGCGAGGGCTGACTTCCCCTGCCCAGCAGGGATGCTGCAGGGGCTGTGTGCTGAGGTGTGGGAGCGCGTCATGGTGGGAGCTGGTGTGAGGGCCTGCAGCAGTTTCTGGCTGGCTCCAGAGGCAGGGCTCCCTGGTGAAGCCAGAAGATGTGGCTTTAGGCCTGTCGGGAGTTTCTGTGTGTGTGTTGTGGTGCCGGGGATGGAACCCAGGGGTGCTCTACCGCTGAGCCACGTTTCCAGTCCTTTTTATTTTGTTTTGAGACAGGGTCTCACTAAGTTGCTTGAACTTTGGATCCTCCTTCCTCAGCCTCCAGAATTGCTGGGCTGTCGGCATGTGCCACTGCACCTGGCTACTTCAGAGTCTCTCATCCAGACAACAAGAAAGTCAACCACAGGGAGCAGATAGACGAAGGTTGTCAGTGTCCACATAGACATGGTGGTGCAGGGACATGCGTGGCCCAGTTCACTCTTACTGTCTGACATCTTTCATTCCTTCACCCATTGACTTCTGTGCACCCCCCCCACACCAGGCGCAGCTTCGGCTGCAAGGGGAAGAGCCCGCAGCAGAGACAGTCTGCTGGTGGAAGCTTCCGGTGCAAGGAGAGAAGCACAGTCAGCCCCCCACTCATAGGATGACTGCAGCTGGGGCAGGTGGAGACAGAAGGCCAGCACAGACAGAATCCCTGGTGCCCTGTGGGAGTGGGACGAGATGAAGCGCCAGAAGGGAGCAGACCTGGCGTGGGCAGGGGCCGTGGTGCCCAACAATGCCCGCAGTCCCTCCTCTGATGTCCTTGCAGTGGCCCTGCTCTCTCTGCCTCTCCTAGTGCTTCCCATCCCACACGGAGCTAGGTGGGCATTGTTCCTCAACTCTTCGTTGCAAAAATAACAGTTGCTTATTATGGGATAGGTAGGATGTAGGCATCAGGAGGGAGGCTGGCACAGCTCTCTACAGTGGAGAGATCCATCTGTCTGAACCCTCAGGCCAGCTTCCGTAGGGCAGCTGCTGATGGCCATGGAATACGTGCCTGTGACCGCTTCCTGAAAGGACACACAGTCCAGGTGAATTGCCCGACGCCTGCCTGCCAAGTGACCATCCCAGCTCCTGGCCACCCTCCTCCCTGGATGAGGGCTGCTCCACCCACTGCACCCAAGTGTGCTCCCAACACTGGTGTCCAGCAGAGTCTGTCAGAAATGTTGCTCTCCAGCCAGGCACCGTGGTGCTCACCCCTGATCCCCACAACTTGGGAGCCTGAGGCAGGAGGATCACAAGTTCAAGGCCAGCCTTAGCAACTTAGCAAGAAGAGCCTGTCTCAAAAATAGTAAAGCGCTGGACAAGTAGATCAGTAGTAGAGCTCCCCCGGGTTCAACCCTAGTACCTCAAAAAAAGAAATGTGGATCTCAGACCCCAACCCATTTCAACAAGATCCCAGAAGCTCTGGTGCCAAATCCACTCAGACCACATCCTCTGGTTAGGGGCCTTTCTGACTACACACATGCACACACACACGCGCGCCTTCTGCAGAAGCAGACCCCTCCCACACTGAATCGCATCACCACACAGGATGCCAGCTGCGTGCCAAAGAGCCCGTGTGGACCAGCCCAGAATTCAGGGTTCCTGAAGACCCACAGAGGCTATGAGACTGTGAACTTTATCATCAAAGGATTGTGGCAATGCTTTTGGAAAGAGACTGCCATGTGCAAATTGGTGTGAGAAGGACAGGGTGCTGAGCAGGATGTTGCAATTGCCAGGTGTCAGAGGGTGGAGCTGCGGGGCGTAAGTGGTCTTTGGAATGTGGACTGTGTGCCTCTTGTACTTCCCATCACGTTCCAAATCCATTCTGTGCATCTGTTTAGCAACCAAGATTTGTAACTGTCAAGGCTCAGTATGGGACCAGCCAGCACTAGGAGGGCCTGCTGGGTGCTGTGGCCCTGGGGCCCTTCAAGGTCCCATTTGCCTGCCTGCTCCTCTCTAAGGCCTCTGCTCCAGTGCAGTCATCCATACATGGCCTGACCCCAGAAGGGCTCAGGAGGTGTGTGCAGGTGGCACGGGGTGGGCCAGGTGCTTGAGGCTGGACAGTTGGTGCTGCTTTTGAAAGAAATAAAGGATTTTTGAGTGGCAGCTGGTAAGCAGAGATCTCCTCATTAGGTGTCCTGCCTTCTTCATGATGAGGGCAACATGCAGTTGTGGACAGACAGAAGTGGAGAAGAAGGGTCTGGCCGGAAGCGAGGTGGTGATTTAGTCCCAGCTAGAGCCGACCTTCCTGCAGGGGCTGGGGATGGAGTCACTGCCCCTGGGGCTTCCTGTTCAGGTCTCCTGTGGGTCCCAGGAGCCTTTGGGAGATTATGCTGCCCCCCAGTACTCACCCCTGTATTTAGACAGGATGTGCTGGTGGCTGGATCCTGCGCCTGAGCCTCCCATCCCTCTGCATGTCTCTGTGAAGTGGGGACGTGGACTGGTGCAGGGCAGCCGAGAGGTGGCTCTGCCCCCATAGCTGCAGGCCCCTGCTCCTCAGTGTGCACACGGGTGGTGTGGACTCGGGACCGTGTGGCATCCTGTTCGCTTCATCAAGTGAGCTGGACAGGGAAGGTTTCATTCAGGTCTCAGGGTAGAGTGCACAGGATTCTCAGGGCCACAGGTGTGCTCCACCCTCTTATTTTGGACAGGTCTGAGCTAACTTTCCTTTTTTGGAAACCATGTTTTTCCTTTCCTCCAAGGAAACCTTGTTTCACAGGTAGGAGAGACATGGAGAGGCAAGTCTGCCTTGTGAGAGGAGTCCTGGCTGGTGGCCCCAGGAGCCTGGGGATGCTGAGCCCCGAGGGGTCTGGGATAAGCGACCGGGTGGACCTGGCAGCACAGAGCTGGCCAGAGGGGCAGTGGTGGGGGAAGGGACGTGAGCTCTGGGTACGAGGTGCCACCTGCTGTTACATTCTCCTTTCAGATCATCAGGAAAGCCTTGACGGAGGAGAAACGAGTCTCAACAAAAACATCAGCCGTGGATCTTGTGACAGAGACGGATCACCTCGTGGAAAATTTGATTATTTCTGAGTTGCGAAAGCGGTTTCCTTCCCACAGGTGAGCGTTTTCCTCGGGGGACACACCCGGCACACACAGCCAGGCCCATCCGGAGGCGCTGCTGACTGTCACTGCCCAGCGGAGGTGAAATCCCTGGCCACAGTCTGTCCTGGGCCCTGCAGAGCAGGAGAGTGAGCCCACCTGTTTTCCTGCTCATCGCGGTAACCTCGTGTCCGCAGATCAAAGACAGAAAGAAGGTGCTACTCTTAAGCGCACGTGCTTGTGTTCGGGAGGTGCCTGGCGCCTCCACTAAGCCACCCCTGTTTCCAGAGGCATGGCCAAGCCTGACCCAGAGAGTCCTGGAGCAGGGACATCCCTGGCAGCTGTGCCTACCCTGCCTCCAAAGGAGGACGGACACGGCAGACGTCAGCCACACAGGACCCGGTTCCATCGCCAGTGTATAGTGACACAGGCTCCCCTCACCCAGACCAAAGCACATGGGGACTCGGGCGCTCTGTCCCCCAGGTCTTTGTAAGGACACAGTTCTCATGATGGCTAAAGAATTTAGCCCATAGATTGCTTGTATTCTTTGAGAGGAAGGTGCCGCAGCCACCAGCCAGCTACGTCTAGGACTGTATCAGTGTCACGCTGGAGGTTGCTGCGGCCTCAGTCGTGTGTCGGACGGGACGGCAAGGGCCGGCTCCTCCGTCTGGGAAGAGGTATCGTCAGCAGGCTGGCATGGGCAGGGCCTCGTGAGGTCGCCCCGGGGGTGCCAGGCGGTGTGGCAGGTGCTGCGGGTTTGCTCTGCGGTCCTGGAAACGGGGGAGCCCGCCGGGGGAGCCCGGGGAGTCTGCCATCGGTCTGCGCGAGCAGCGTTGCTGTGCACGCAGATGGACATGCGTCTCCATCCGCAGGGCCCCCGGATGCTGAAGCCCCTCCGAGTGGAGGATGGTAGAGAGGGCGTGTGGGGATCCCCGGAAGTGTCTCCATCAGACTCACCCAGCCTCGGTCGGGATGAGTCGGATGCCTTCACTCATCCAGGAACTGTGGGTCCCAAAGTGACGTCAGTGGTCACTGCCCCGCACCCCCAAGGTCCCTTGCCATACCCTTCTTCCTGGGCTCTGAGGGCCAGTGCTGATGCTCAGTTTATTTCAAAAATTCAAATTAAGTAAAATGATTTTTAGCATATCTAAGAAGTTTTTCGTTTAATTTGTTTTGTTTTTGTACCAGGGATTGAACCCATGGGTACTCAGCCTCTTTGCCACATCCCCATTCCTTTTTATTTTTTATTTTGAGACAGGTCTCACTGAGTTGCTTAGGGCCTTGCTAAATTGCAGACTGGCGCTGGCTTTGAACTTTCGATCGTCCCTAGTCACTGGGATTACAGGTGTGCCACAGCACCACAATATTTTTATTATTTATTTATTTATTTATTTTAATATTTATTTTTTAGTTCTTGGCGGACACAACATCTTTGTTTGTATGTGATGCTGAGGATAGAACCCGGGCCGCAAGCATGCCAGGCGAGCGCCTTACTGCTTGAGCCACATCCCCAGCCCCCACTTTTTTTTTTTTAAACCGGGGTTAAGACATGGCGCTCTACTACTGAGCTATGTCCTCAGCTCTTTTGTTTTTATTTTGAGACACAGTCTCAGGGAGTTGTTGAGCCTGGCTTTGAACTTGCTATCCTTCTGCCTCAGCCTCCCAAGTTGCTGGGATTACAGGCATGTTCCACTGAACCCTGTAACTAGGATTTTCTTTTAAATACCAGAGTAGCTGGGCATGGTGAAACATGCCTGTAATCCCTGTGACTCAGGAGGCTGAGGTAGGAGGATCTGGAGTTTGAGGCAGTCTGAGCAACTTAATGAGACCCTGTCTCAAAATGAAAAATAAAAAGAGCTGAGGGTGTAGCTCAGTGGTACAGCACTGCCAGGTTCAATCCCACATAGTACAAACAAAAACAACAATAAAAATAACAAAATGGGAATTGAATTGTTTTAGACCATAGGCCAGTTGATAAATTTGCAATGAGGAAAAAATGCATATTATAAGTAATGTGTTGTTACTTTTCTTTTTTCAAGAATTTAAATAACATCCCTGAAGCAATATAGTAGTGTAAGGTTGCCTATCATCCTTTCTTAGGAAGGACTGACAGTCTGAGCTTTGATCCTTCCTCGTTTCTAGACTTTTGTGAAACTTTATTGAAGATTTATTGCAACTTTCTTGTTTTTAATAAAATAAAAGAGAGCCTGGAGGTTCCTAGAAGTTTTATCATTTTATTTGACTCATCTGTGAAATTTTGAAATCTTGGGTCCCTGAACTGGAAGACGAGTGCACACCCACTCAAAGAACAAGAAGGTTCCAACTCGCCTGTGCCCTCAGCCCCAGCAGCTCCGACCAGTCACTGCGCTTCTCAGGGCCCTGAATTCCTCACCTGTGAAGGAGGAACTGACCCAGGTTGTCCCTGAGGTGCGGTGGCACCCTTTGACACGCCGTGGTGATGGCAGAGGCAAGCCTGCAGAACACAGCCAGGAAGCAGCTGGGTCTCTGAAGACACCGGTGACATTGACCTCGCTAGCAAGTCTCAGGCTCGCCCTGGCTTTGTTGGGACCCCTGAGCCTGCTTTTGGTCTGTGATTTGGGATGAGAGCCAAGCATAGCTGCTTTGCAGACATACTTTTTGTTGGTTGGGCTTTTTGTTCTTTTTCAGGACTGGGATTGAACCCAGGGCCTGGTGCTTGCTATGCAAGTGTAGCTCCTTTGAGATGTCCGGTAGCCACGTGGACCTGTTACTGGTGATAACGCTGTTGTAACCACGTCGTCGTCCCCTCCTGAGAACCTGTCCAAAGTCACCAGGTGGGTGGCTCAAGTGGAGGAAGAAAATGGAGGCTCAGACTGCCCTGGCTGGCCAGCACCTTCTTTGCCTCTTGCAGGGGCGTGCACCCTGAGCTCTGCAGAGTCCCAGCACAGTGCCATGTCCACTGAAGGCACGTGTCAGGCAGAACGACTGATAGTCCTCCACATGGAGAAGACGGATCCCCACCACCAGCAGCTGGACGTCACTTCCTGTCGTTCCCATATGCTCTACCCTGGGCTCTCATGTTATCCCTGGGTCAGAGCCCTGGGGGCCAGAACCAGGCTGCAGCTTGAGAAGATGTGGTTGAGGAGCATCGGTTAGCTCTGCAGTGGATGGAGACCATGCTGACTCTCCTGTCACAGAGGGACACTCTTGAGAAGCCAGGGAACAAGACACTCTTAGAAGCACTCGGCTGCCAAAATCACAAGGAAGGTTTTGTTATGACTATTGGAAAAAACAGGCCAGTATTTAAACTGGGCCGCAGCATTGGGTCACTATGGCTCGTAACCAGACTTCCAACGCTGCTCGGTGCTCCTCTCCTGTCTGTCAGACGGGCTTTCCAGAGGGTCTCTGAGCTCCCTAAGTGAAGTCACGGGCATTGGTTCTGTTACATGGAGGTCCTGGTGGCTTCTAAGAAGGTGTCTCATGTCACACATCTGTTGAGAGCAGACTCTCCCAAGTCCTGCAGAGAGCGGTAGAACGTTTTCTCCCATTCCATAGTCATTTGCTTTTATGAAGAAAGTCAGGGTTAAGTAAACAAAATTCTACTTCTTCCCCCACCTGCTGTGGCTGCCATGGAAATATTCTGGTGCCTTCAAAGACGGGATGTGGCCCTTGTTGCTGTCAGTACTAGGAGCCGAAGCCAGGCTGCTGCACCCCTCCTGGGAAACCAGTAGGGAGGCGAGGGGACTCATGAGTAGAGTGGACAACAGGTGGGCAGAGGGGGACTCGAGGGCCGAATGATCGACTCCTGGAAAAGCCCAGGGCTCAGGTGGGTACCTCTAGTGCCCCATCAAGTGCAGAGTGGAGCATGATTAGCAGGCGTGCAGTGGGCCCTGGCTGGGGTTCTATACATGGGCTTGCAAGAGGACAGACAGGCCTCCTGGTGTCCTGAGATGTGCAGGGTGCCCAGGGCTGCCCAGGCAGCCCGATGCAGGGTGGACACTGTCACACATAGACACGCACGCCCTCCTTCAGGGGCCAGCAGTTTCCTCTCCAGTCTCCTACTTGAGATCAAGTTGGAAAGAAAAAGAAGCCCGCACCCTCCCACTTCCTGGGAACTTGTGTATGAGTCTTTCCTGCTCCCTCTTCTCTTGAGCCATGTCTCTGTTGCTTTTGTCACCCTCTGTCACCCTTGTGCCCAGTTTAAGCTTTAACATTCACTCCTTGTGTGTGTTTTTAGGGTGTGGACCGTCTTCTTTATAACCATAATTATAAGCCACTCCAGGAAAGGAAAATCACGCAGCAGCAGCAGCAGGAGTCTTTGGCAGGGGGAGATGGCAGAGGGGATGCCACCTACACAGTCCCTGCCTGAGATCTTTCTCGGCTCTGCTCCTGCCTGTTCCCTGCGCTCAGGCATGCAGGCTCCTGCACCAGCCCCACCCTGCCATCGTTCCATCTAGACCTGTCTGGGAATACCAGTACCTGGCCATGGGCTCTGGTGGGTGCACCCACACCTGGGCCAGAGGCAGTGGCAGGATGGAAGGGCTCACCTCCCAGGTGGAGGGGCACACGATGCCCATGGGAAGCACGGAGCCCGAGCCCCAGGGGAAGACCGTGCCAACTGCGTTACACAGCTTGGTGTTTACGTCCCCATGCCTTGCCTGCTCACTTCGGGTTTCCCCCAGAGACCCAGGGAGGTGGTGGACACAGCCAGCTGAGGTGACGTGTGTGTGGCCGTGGGTTACTGTCAGATGCTTTATACAGAGAGGGCCAGGGTGCTGTGTATGTACAGAGTGTGAACTTGGTGCCTGTGAGAGGGTGATGCCAGCCCTGGAGCTGCAGGGGCCTGGGACATTGCAGTGCATGTGGACAGAAGTGATGTGAGAACACAGGCAGGTTGCCCTTGTCTCAGGAGCTGCTGCTGAGCACAGCCCTGGGAGATGGGGGCTCTGTTGGCATCGCTTACTGTGACAGTTGCTGTGTCTGCCGAGCACTTGAAATGCAGCTGGTGAGAATTAAATTAAAGAATGGAATTTTTTTTTTTTTTTTGGTGGTGGTGGTGGTGCATAAGTGCTCTACCAGGAGCCACACCCCAGCCCTTTAATTTTAATTTAAATTCAAACAGCCCCCTGTGGTGAATGACTGGGGACTGGGTGAAGCAGCCACTACAATGGCATCCTGTCCGTCTTGTCTGCAAGCTCACTGTGGCCAGACCTTAGGGCACAGGTTCCTTGGGGAAAGTGACTTCCTCCAGGGCCCAGCAGCCTGCTGGGCAGAGCACCAGATGCCAGCAGTCCATGAGAAGCTTCTTACTCCTTTTCTCTCTTTGTAAAAATGTCTTGTCGGCAGCTCTCTCTTTCTCTGGTGGGGAGGAGGACAGGGCCTGAGAACCTACTAGAAAACAGCAGGGCTCCGCATTTCCATACAGACCCAGTGTGTGCTGGTGGCTGCCTTGACTGCAGCCTGGCGCCAGGGCCCTGCCCTCAGCACACTTGGACAATCTGGACATGCCCCAGCATGCCTAGTGCCAGGCTGCCTCGTGTACAGCGGGACACTTCTGGGAGCTTCAGGAAGTCCAAGAGGCTGGGCCGTGAGGCAGACCCCTGCTGTAGGAAGGTCACCACGGGGAGGGTGGACAGAGGGGAGCAGGAGGGGCGAGGACTTCTTAGTGTCTGGACCGAGCAGCTGGGTGCTATTTGGAGAAAGCTGGATTTCTTTTGGTGCCCGTTGACCCTGAGGTCTCGATTTTCCTGTTGGGTTCCTTCCCTTGTGAGGACAGCTTAGGGGCCTCATTAAGAGAGGGTCTCAGTACCACAGGCCCACTGCAGAGTGCAGGGGCAGGAGGCTGTAGCAGGTGACCATGTCCCCAAAGAAGGAATATTGGAGGGCTCTTGGAGTAGGGGGACCTTGCTGAGCATCTCACGACAGCAGGCAACAGGCATCCTGGTAACCACACCCTTGCCAGCCTCACTTGCTTTTTCCCAAAGGGAAGCTGGAGGCCAGGGAGGGGAGAGTGGGGAAGGTGTCTGTGGGAACCAGGAGGTGCAGGCCTGTGGAGCTGGATGGCAAGGACGGTTGTTACCTGTGACGTTAGAAGTAGGTGACTTTTAACTGCTCCATGCCCCAGGGCACAGCAATGCCAGAAGGAAAGCGTCAGCTGGAGGCCTGGGCCCGGCCTTGCAGGCCAGCGCCTCTCAGTCTCCCATCTCCCGCACAGACCTGCTCTTTCTAGACTCAAGTGAACACAGTTGAGCGTCTGCTGTGGGAGGCCTGATGCCAGGTCCTCATCATCTGCAGGTCTGCTGGGCTCTTGCTGCTCTCCCCTACTGAGGTGTCAGTCTGGTGGTGTCTGATGTGACTGGCAGCGCTGGGCCCTGAACACAAGCTCTGGGACTGAGGCTCACCTCCTGACCCTCACCCCAGCCCTGTTGCTCTCAGTCCCACTGAGTCAGCAACTGACAGGTCTTTTAAAGGCTCTGCCTCCATTTGACCCTGAAAAACCCTCATGAAATCGAAGGAGCCCTCTTTCTTCTAGCAGAACTGGAAGCAGTCTGACGCCTGTCCCCTGGCCTTTTGGGCACATTTTCTCAGGCTGTGCTCCCCTACCGCAGGTTCATTGCAGAAGAAGCCACAGCCTCTGGGGCCAAGTGTGTGCTCACCCCGAGCCCGACGTGGATCATCGACCCCATCGACGGCACCTGCAACTTCGTGCACAGGTGAGTGCAATTGGGAGCACCCCCACAGGGCTCTGCTTCCTCGGAGGGCCTGTCTTCAGTAGCAGGCTTTTGAAGTCGGGGTATGTGGACAGACCTATGAGGGTTCATAGTCTCATAAAGGTTATTATCAAACCCTGAAAAACTTAAAAGGTTTTCCATTTGTGAGACACTTACAGAATATAGGTAAGGAATTCTTGTTTTTAAAATGTTGTGTTTGAATCAAAAGGAGCTTAGTAGAGGAAAGGGAGGTGGGAGGGGAAGTGCTGGGAATGGTACTGGCTGGCTAAATTATATTATATTGTGTGTATGTACAAATGTGTACTACGGATCCTATCTTATGCACAACTATAGTGCACCAATAAAAAATGTGGAAAAAAAGTGTTTGCCAGGTATAGTGGTACACACTTGTAATACCAGTGCCTCAGGAGGCTAAGGCAGAGGATCTCAAATTCAAGGCCAGCCTCAGCAACTTGGCAAGACCCTGTCTCATAATAAAAATGGGAGTATAGCTCAGTGTTAGAGCGCTTGCGTAGCATGTCTGAGGCCCCGGATTTAATTCCCAGTACTAAAAAAAATAAAAGTTCCATTTAATGTTGGCTGCCTTTACGAAGTGCCACTTAGAAGCAGGTGGGTAGAAGACAGAGCCACCCAGCAACTTCCAAGCTGAGGTGCAGAGAGTGGCACACGCTGATGAGATTTGAGTCACCTTCAGGACAGGAGGAGAGCTCAGGTTACAGAAAGCAGGAGATTCTGGGAGGTTGGGAGCCCAGGGGAGGAGGGGCAGGGAACAGAGCTGTAGGACTGGGGAGGTGACAGGTACAACCTTGGGAGCTCCCTGACGTGGCGGTTGTGGGCCCCGTGCTGCTTATCAGGGTCAGGTACAAGTGGCCAATGACCCAGTGTTATGGAGCGTGATGTGGCTTCTGCAGAGGGCCGTTCTCCCACTGGGTGGTGCCTGGAGCCCCTGGAGAGACTCCCGTTCCATGGGTTGGGCCAGTCCTGAGCTCACGGGCCACACCTGGGCTTTGGGCCACAGTTGGGCTCTGTTGGAAGCATGGGCAGAGCCAGGCCACGAGGCGCCTGGCTACTGGTGCTACCCCAGGTTGCCGCCGCAGTGTTTATATGTAACATCCCTCTGAGCACCATGGCAAGCATGACTGCTTTCCAGATGAGGTTACCTCCAGAGCTCAGTCACCCAGACAGGGTCACCCTCTCCTGTCCGTGGAGTCGTGCTGCCTGGTGCCATTGGGCTGTCATATCAACTCAAGCGTGGCCCCTGGCAAGAGTCCCTACCTTGGTGTCGCACCCAGCAGAGCCTCGTTAGTCCTGTCCAACTTGTCATTCAAGGTGCTTGTGAGGGATGCAGTGGCTAAGCCCTGTCTGTAGTGAGGGGTGGACCCTGGTGGCCCCGTGCTCTCCAGGGCTTCCCTCTGCATCCTGCAGGGGGACCTGGGGCCAGAGAGGCGGCTGAAAAGAGGCTCTCATGTTTATCTGGCAATTCCAGAACCCCAGGACCGTAGCTGGAGCAGTCATAGTGACCAGGTAGTGGCCAGCATGGCCTTTTAGTCAGGCAGCAGGAGGAGTTGCTCATGTGTACCTGCAAGTTTGTACCGGCCTTTCCCCGCTCCTTCTATGTCTAAGCTTTGGGAACTCGAACATCAAGGAGGGATTATCTGAGCAGCAGCAACAGAATCACTAAGTAAGACTGCAGACACACTGTGACAGAAATGTCCCTCTACCTCTGTGGCTCACCCACCATGAACTGCTGGGGTCACAGTCAGGGTGTTACTGATATTAGAAAGTAGCCTGTGGCCTCCTCGTGGAGGCCGCCACCTAGGGCCCGTGATGTCACCTCCTGGGCCTCTGCACCTCACTGGGAATGGGGGCTGGCCTTTGAGAGGTTTCTGCTTCCCTTTAGGTCCCTGAGAACCAGAGGCTGATTGTTGAAGGCCTGGTGGCTGATTGTTCAGAGGGCCGCTGGCTCGCCTGCTTCATGACAATCTCCTCCAAGGTCAGCTGTCCTACAACATGGCCAGCTAAATCCGTTTTTCTTGGCGGCAGTTAGTGAAATTGTGAGAAGTTGTTTTTAAAAACCTAAGTCCAGCCAGAGTGTGGAGAGGGCCCGTGTGCAGGGGAGCCGCCTGGCCCGGGGGCGTCAGCACCTGGGGCTGGTGCTCCCGATTGGTGCGTAAACCCTCTGTTTTCTCTGTAGGTTCCCCACTGTGGCTGTCAGCATCGGGTTTGCCGTCCACCAAGAGGTACGAGGCCCCAGCCCTGGTCTCCACTTCTGCAGTCCTGCCTCTTGCCGTGTGCCTCAGTCGTGATTAGTGAATCCGAGTGTGTGTGTGTCCAAACCTCAGGAAAGAAACGAGCACTGACCATGGCGGTGGGTGCATTTGAGTCTCTGTAGTCCCTCACTGCTGCAGGTGGCCTGCAGCGTGCTTCCACCCAGGTCCTTTTGTGGAAGGAGATATTCTGAAGCAGATGATCCAAGCGAGTGTCTGTTTGACCCCCAGAGCGTGTGACCTAGTCACAAGCCAAGAGGAGCTCCTATTTTTGGACAAGGTTTTGGATCTCAGTATTCTGTTACTTCTTCCTTCTCTTCCCCTGGCTACTAGTATGAGAGCGTGGCTCTTTCAGGGTTCCCAGAGACCTTCTGAACTAAGCAGTGTCAGGAGACCTGCCGGAGAGGCCTGGGTCGCACTTCAGCCTTTGGTAACCGGTTCAGGCGGCAGCGCTGTGGGAGCCTTGCTTTCCGGTAGTGAATTATTTGAACAGGGCTGGGAACCAAAGCCTTTTCCTCATCTCCTGTTAGAAGGTGTTCTTCTCAGTGTCAACACGGCTGCCCAGCTCAGAAATAGAAGTTTGCATACACCTCGGACACCTAAGTTGGAGATCAGTGAGGATTTGAATGGGGGAATTGAACAGTTCCCGGGTTTCTCTGGTCAGTGTCATCACTGAGACCAGCGAATGTGGAGGCCTAGCAGCACCACAAGGGTTAGGGCTCATGGCCTCCAGGTTGCAGCAGGTTGAGAGCAGGCTGCTGGAAGGAGGTCACGTCCAGGAGGATGACCAGGTCCTCTGCCCGTCTAGGTCTGCTGGTTGGTCCTGTGTCCCTGTGGACAGCAGGAGGTGCCTGCTGGTAGTGATAGCTCCTGAAAAGGGGAACCGCTCCTCCATTCCTGAGCATGCCAGGACATTTCCCTGGGTCTTGGGGCCTGCCACAGGCTGGTCTCCACCAGCACCTTTCGAGGCTTACCCTGTTAAAGCCAGTGCAGGAGGCTGGGCAGGAAGGGTCACTGGGAAGCTGCAGGCTGTCTGCAGGCACTAGCTGACTGGTCCCTTTTGCTGTAGGGTGGGACCCTTCCATGTGGTTGAATCATCCCAGTGCCAGCCAAGACCATCCTCAGGCATCTGATCTGGAGCTTTCCATGTTCCAGAGAGATGTGAATGTGGCTCACCCTAGACCGAGTGTGTGTGTGTGTGTGTGGGGGGGTATTGACCCATATGCTGACTGTAGGCAGAGGGAGGAGACAGGTGTGTGGGGTCCCATCGCGGGCCACACTGGCCTCTCCTCTGTGCCATTTCTTGCTGGGAGGCTGTTGGTCCTCACTTTAAGGATGATGCTGCTATTTGTGTTCTGCCCGCTCAAGGATGGGTCCCTCTGGACGGTGACTTGTCTTTCTGTGGCTGCCCTGGCCTCTGTGTTCTGTTGGCTCCATGGGAGTGTTCATGATTCTTCGTGCATCAGCCACCTGGAGAGTTTCTGATGGTGTTTGATTAGAATCACGGGTAGCGTTTTCCCCCCAGGAAAAAAGAGGCCTTTCTAGCCAGACCAGTGGCATGCTCCTGTAGTCCCAGTGACTCGGGAGGCTGAGGCGGCAGGGTGGCTGAGTCCAGGTTGGGCAACATAGCAAGACACTGTCTCCAGAACAAAAAAGGCCTTTGTAGAGAAAGAAGACTGCTCAATAAGCATTGGTTATTAATGCTCGGTTATGATAATTTTAATGTAGATTTCTTACTTTTTAATTATTTTTTTGGCAGCATTGAGGATTGAACCCTAGGGCTCTCTACCACTGAGCTACAGCTCCAGCCCTTTTATTTTATATTTTGAAACAAGGCCTTGCTAAGTTGCTGAGGCTGGTCTTGAACTTGTGATCCTCCTGCCTCAGCCTCCTCAGTCACTGGGATTGCAGGTGTGCGTCCCCGCGCCCAGCCTATCATAACATATTTTTAAGTGTAATTATTAAGAGAAGAGATACCTTTTTGCATCCAGGTCTGGCTTGAACTCCAGGTGCTGTTCTTCTCCTTTGAAGAACAGGTGCTGTTCTTCACCTTTCTCCTTGAGAAAGGTGACTCCTGTCCCCTCGTCATGCTCCTGTCCCCTCGTCACTCTCCTGTCCTCTCGCCGTTGCACTAGACTGAGCTCTAGAGCTGTCTTCGTCCTTGGATCTCTCTGACCTCCAAAGTCCTCATGTGCTTTCTTCCTGCCCCTGCACCCTGCAGCTGGAGTTCGGCGTGATCTACCACTGCACAGAGGAGCGGCTGTACACGGGCCAGAGGGGCCGGGGCGCCTTCTGCAATGGCCAGCGGCTCCAGGTCTCCAGGGAGACAGGTAGGCTTCGTGCTACTCGCCTCTAGCTTCTCCTGGAAAGTGCCCAAAGCCACCATCATGTGACAGGGTGCAGATCTCCTGTTGAGAGCTCCACCTCCTTAAGGACATTGTGTTCCTGATGGAACTGGAAATGGAGCCTGTTCTGTGTCTCAAGGTTTGCTGGTGTGGCCAGGAAATTTAATAGTCCTGTTTGTCTTGTGCTCAGATCTGTTATCCTTGAGACTAAAAGAAGCCCAGTGGCTGCTTCCCAGTTGGTCTCTGGGACTGGGTGAGGGGTCGGGGCCCAGGGACATAGAGCATCCAGACATGCCTGGTGGTCCTCGGGTCCTGCCGTGTCCCCAGAGGCCTGCTGTGGCTCCCTGGGTGTGGAACAGTAGCCGTGGTGGGGAAAGCAGGTCCACGTCTTTGGGAAGGTGACCACCATGGGGACGAGTTGTGTGGGTCAGCATGTTGCCAAGAACTTTAGACCTCCACTGTGACGTGGCTTGCTCTTGTTACTTAAAGCAGAACCTTGGGGACCCCCAGTGGGGTCCCTGCAGAAAGGGCTACCAGCCCCTTAAGCCACCTACAACTGCGTGGCCCGCCTGCCCTTCACAGCCAGTTCAGGTTTCCACGTCTCTCCAGTCACACATCAGTTACACCAGTGACGCTTCACTGCACATAGAACAGTCTGTAGGGGACACAATGATGCCAGGCAGAGGAAAGGGTTAGGAAGAGAAGCAGCTAGATGAGAAAAAGGCTTTGGTTAACGTGTGTGTGTGTGTGTGTGTGTGTGTGTGTGTGTGCGCGCACACACACATATATATAAATATATTTTGTTTTATTTGGGGGAGGCACCAGGGATTAAACTCAGGGACCCTTGAACACTGAGCCACATCCCCAGCCCTGTTTTGTATTTTATTTAGAGGCAGGGCCTCACTGAGTTGCTTAGCTCCTCACTTTTACTGAGTCTGGCTTTGAACTTGTGATCCTCCTCCCTCAGCTCCCGAGCTGCTGGGATGTACATCTATATTTATCACAATTATTCATATATTTGTTAGAGTCTGTAAACAAGTCAAAATAACACCTGGCATTTTGCCAGGGGAATGTTAGAGTTCATAAACAAGTCTGGATGGTGCCTGGCAAAATGCCAGAGGGAGTGGTTTGAAAAGTAACAAAAGCGAGCCATTAAGTGTGGAGATTCCTTATTGGTTGACTGATGTATCTAGTTTATGCTAATTAGATAAGCTGTGTGGAATGTATAAATACTGCTGCTGTCCTGCAATAAACGGCTTCCACTCTTGCTGTATCAACGTACACAAGTTATTCGTCACCCCCCCAGTTATTTTGCTGCAGCCGGACTGCGGCAATATTAGTTGTGTAAGTTGATGGTTCTCAGTGTGACATTTTCGTATGTTACACACTGTGCTTTGATCATGTCACCCTTTCTTCTGCCCTCCCTTACCATCCCCTTCCCTAAAAGCCCCTCTGGGAAGACTAAAAGATCCTGTGTGGTGGCACATGCCTGTAATTCCAATGGCTCCAGAGGCTGAGGCAGGAGGATTACAAGTTCAAAGCCAGCCTCAGCAATTTAGCAAGACCTTGTCTTAGAATTTAAAAAGGGAGTAGGGCTGGGGATGTAATTCAATGGCAAAGAATTTGCATGCCTGAGGCTCTGGGTTCAATCCCCAGTGTCTCTCTCTCTCTCTCTCTCTCTCTCTCTCTCTCTCACACACACACACACACACACACACACTTCTGAATATTCCTGTGACAGTGTTTGAAAAGGTGGTGGGAGTATAGCTCAGTGGTAGAGCAGTCACGCAGCATGCAGGAGGTCCTGGGTCCCAGCCATAGTCACACACACACACACACAGTAGCAAGCACAGCTCCTGTTCATGCCTAACTTCCATGTTTCAGAGGCTGGACATTCAGAGACTGGGTCTCCCAACCCCAACTGCTGGTTTCTACTTGCTGACTCTGGCTTCAGTCAGAAAGCACCAGTGGTCTCCCTTCTGAGGTCTACCTGCCTCTCTTACAGCCTCCCTTCTGTGCCCATTGCTGGCCTCTCTTCAAACCTCCTTCCTTCACACCCTTCGCCTTTACTTTTCCTCTGTGTCCCTCCCTGGCTGACACCTGTGTGCCTAGGGGGCCTCAGAGGTGACTGTGGGTGGGGGCAGGGTGAGCAGGGGTACAGCTGCCTGCTGGCTGCTCCCTGCTGGGCAAGGATTGTCCCTCTCCTGTGTGACGGCCTTGGCGGTTGCCACAGATGTCCCCAGGTCCTGTGCAGGCCCAGGGCAGAAGGAGGGGACAGCCTCAGAGGGGGCCCCTACAGGACCAGCTGGCCGGTCTGTGCCCCCCTGCCGCAGTCTGGCTGGGCACAAATGCCGCAGTCTGGCTGGGCACACAATCACGAGCCACCACACAGCTTGCAGATTCAAACAGCAACTCTTTATTCCCGAACTCACACCAGCCGTCTACAATCACGTTCTGGGGAAATCCACGTTCTCTGCCCAAATCCACGTTCTCTCCCAAATTCACGTTCTCTGCCCAAATCCACCTCCACTGGGCTTCAGTCTCCCAAAATATACTGTCTGAATCCCGTGAGAACTCAAGGGGAACTCAGGCAGCAGGATACGCCCTATTCCCAGCAGGAATAATCTTAAACCTTAAACCTGGAACCTAAACTGGGAACGCCCTAAACACGATTATGTTAAACCGGGAACACCCTAATCCGCCCTGGTCCTTGAGCAAGGTCAACTACATTCAATGTCACTGCAAAATGTCAGCAACATGGGGTACACTGGCAAGGAAATTGTCATACCTACTTGGCTAATGGCTCCCAGCATCTCCCCCCTTCTGATTAATTAAACAACAAGCAATGTGGCTTAAGGACCATGCCTGGTAGGTTGTCCAATTCAACATATGGTTCTTACCCGTCATCGGAAAACTGACCTTTAGGCGTCAGCCTCCTGTCTTAGGTTGATACCACTGCAATTGAATCATACCCGTCACTGACTACCGGTCCAGCATACAGCCATTGGCCCCCAAATTTTAGACCATCACTAGCAGAAGGGAGGAGGATACAGAAATGCCACGACACCAAGCCAATTGACGGCTCCTTGGGAAAAATTGCATCACTGGTGACACCATCAGCAAAGATATGCCAGCACTACCACAATTAACATGGGGTGCGCTGGCAAGGAAATAAAAATTGCATCACTAGTGACACCATCAGCAAAGATATGCCAGCATTACCACAATTCGCTGCACCAAACGATAGTTACATAGTCCAGGCAAGTTCTGCAAGCAGTTCAAAGCGGAGGAATCTATCAATATGTCCATTTCCTCCCAAAATCCGTTTCCTCCCAAAGTAAGTTAACTCCTTGATTGAGCATTACTTGTTGAGTTATATTCATTGATGCATCAGTTTATACAGTTTACTGTGATAGCTATCATAGAAGCTGTAGTCTGGTTTTATCTTTGTCTTCACCGGCACTGGGATGAAGATAGGAATTCTGGCAATGATGCTAAAAAGACATTATCCTGAAAAGAATTATTAAATATAATGAAAAGGAAAGGTGAAAGTAAACAAACAGATCTGTTAACCTCCTTTAAAAACAATCCTTAACAGCTGTTTACCTAATTTAAATTAAACCATTTAAATCACGTGAAAAAAAAAAAATAATAATAATTCGGATCCATTTTTTCATGAGCGCTCCTCATATAAGAAATATGGACATACGCACATACAGACATACAACACAAAACACAAGAGTGTACACAAACGTACAACACATAAGAAAATAGTAAAGGCCTTGTAGCTTTACCTAGGTGAAATCTCCATTGCAATGTTTAAAAACTCCACAGTCAAAAAATAAAACTGATCAGAAAAACATTAACCTAGGTTTGTATGAGCTCAAAAAATAAAAATAGAACCTTATGATGTGGAAAAATGCAATAATAAAATAGCTATTGAAAAAAGCATCCTGGTTAATCACTGTCGCAGATGTAAGAATGGCCAAGCTGGAGTTCTGGATATCAGCTGTTATGGATTTGAGTCAAATCATCTTCTTTTCGATCTGTAGAAATTGTTTTAGTTAATCTCTCTGGAATCCAAATGGGCTGCTGTTCTCCCTGTGGAAAAACACAAACAGACCCCCGACTCCAGACAATCACTGGGTCAGGACCTTTCCATTGTCCTGTTAGAATATCTTTCCAAAGTACTTTAGGCTTATGTACATTTTTTGGATACATATGCCTTTCCGCAGCACTAAGTCCTGATGAATCCAAATTTAAAAAGTTTAGAGTAAAAAGGGTTATTTTAAGTTTATCTTTGGGGGATATATACCCCTTTCCAATTCCCTCTTTTTGCTTTAATAAGTATATGTCTGTATCTAATAGTTGTCTTAGCTTCTTGCATTTTCTATCTGAAATACCTTTACTTGACATTTTCAACCATTTTCTATCTTATTTCTATCTTCAGGTTTTTTTCCTAAGGTTTGTATATTTACCCTTAGTTGCCTTTTTTCCTCTTTTTTTTTTTTTCCTATTTTGTGGGTTTAAAATTCTTGTCTTCCTACATTTTTTCTATCTTTCTACATCTTCTTTATCTTTTTTCTTTTTAACTTTCTATACTTCTGTCTTTAAAGTTTTTCACTTTAAATTTTTAATCTTCTTTATCTAAATATCTTTTATCCTATTATCTTCCCATTTTTTAAGTAATGCCTTTAAGATTAACTAGGCTTCGAATGATGCAATAAAGCAATCTTTTTTCCGCCATGAAGGTATCTCGACCACCTTCAATTTAACCTTTTAAAGCCTTTTAATTATCATCTATACTGTACTTTTAAATGTACTTTTTCACCACCTACAACTTCACTCTTTTAAACGAGGCTTAGATTCTGTTTAAATCGCTTTAATGTTAGTTTACATGGCTGCCCTTCAACCAAAGGCTTTTTTTTTTTTTAACTCCATTGAGAAGCTTTGTCTCAATCTGCCATGTACAAATACCTTTTTCTTCTTTCTTCCTTTCTCAAGCTTTTAAAGTAAGTCTAGTTTCCTCAAAATCTTTTTAAATGGCATTTTACAACTTTTTACTTTACCACACAGAGATTATCTCATCTAGAAACATTTCTTTTTCCTTTAACCTTTTATATTAAAATATATTTCCACATCTTGAATCTTTTTCTCTCTTTTTTAACCGTTAACCCTTTTTATAAATTCACATTTTGAAACAACTCTTATAAAATTTCTGATTTAGACAAATTACTCCACTTTAATAAGATGAAAGACTTTCATGTTTTTTATGATACTATAATACTATAATTGAAACCCAACTGAAAATTTTTCTACTCTTTGTATATAAATTACACATGATAGAATCTTAACACTTAGTAACCTTGTTTTAGCAAAGACACAGACACAAAGCAATATTAAACATTTTTCCATTTACCAATTTATGAAAACACACATAATGTTTAAATATATTACCTTATGGAACTTAATAAGTAAAGAGTACTTGATTTTATATTTAGTGGTTGATATTTTAACACTTTAGCTTTGTAAATTAATCAGATGTCTGTAAAAACCAAGATCTTAGACAAATGTAGTAAACAGAACTAGCCATCTCTTTCTTGTTGAAGAAAAATCCTTCTACAGGATACCATGATGGTCCCATTGATATACTTAATAACTCATCTTTAAAAAGCCATGGGCTACATTTTTGTATTGTATCAACATATGCCCTAATTGTTCTTGGTCTCACTGGGGCGCCTCCTTCCTCTAACAATTTATCTTGCTCGGAGGCGAACAACTTCAAACCTTGAGTCAACCATTTTCCCCAGTTTGCCTGAGAAAGTTCTAGGAACAGGCAACTTGAAATAAAAACAAAATAAATCAAAACGAGAACACATTGTTTTTTGAATTGGTCACCCATTCTTTCTCTCTTCCTCAAGGGTGAGAAATTTCACTTACCTCTAAGCTTCAGAAGTCCCCCGCACGGGACGCCAAATGCCGCAGTCTGGCTGGGCACAAATGCCGCAGTCTGGCTGGGCACACAATCACGAGCCACCACACAGCTTGTAGATTCAAACAGCAACTCTTTATTCCCGAACTCACACCAGCCGTCTACAATCACGTTCTGGGGAAATCCACGTTCTCTGCCCAAATCCACGTTCTCTCCCAAATTCACGTTCTCTGCCCAAATCCACCTCCACTGGGCTTCAGTCTCTTAGTGCTGTGGAAAGGCATATGTATCCAAAAAATGTACATAAGCCTAAGGTACTTTGGAAAGATATTCTAACAGGACAATGGAAAGGTCCTGACCCAGTGATTGTCTGGAGTCGGGGGTCTGTTTGTGTTTTTCCACAGGGAGAACAGCAGCCCATTTGGATTCCAGAGAGATTAACTAAAACAATTTCTACAGATCGAAAAGAAGATGATTTGACTCAAATCATCTTCTTTTCGATCTGTAGAAATTGTTTTAGTTAATCTCTCTGGAATCCAAATGGGCTGCTGTAGCTTCAGAAGTTCCCCGTACGGGCCACCAAATGCCACAGTCTGGCTGGGCACAAATGCCGCAGTCTGGCTGGGCACACAATCACGAGCCACCACACAGCTTGCAGATTCAAACAGCAACTCTTTATTCCCGAACTCACACCAGCCGTCTACAATCACGTTCTGGGGAAATCCACGTTCTCTGCCCAAATCCACGTTCTCTCCCAAATTCACGTTCTCTGCCCAAATCCACCTCCACTGGGCTTCAGTCTCCCAAAATATACTGTCTGAATCCCGTGAGAACTCAAGGGGAACTCAGGCAGCAGGATACGCCCTATTCCCAGCAGGAATAATCTTAAACCTTAAACCTGGAACCTAAACTGGGAACGCCCTAAACACGATTATGTTAAACCGGGAACACCCTAATCCGCCCTGGTCCTTGAGCAAGGTCAACTACATTCAATGTCACTGCAAAATGTCAGCAACATGGGGTACACTGGCAAGGAAATTGTCATACCTACTTGGCTAATGGCTCCCAGCACCCCCCGACTCCAGGGCAGACCCGGGCAGCTGCAACCTTTCTCTGCCTCTCCTCCTGGAATGCTTTGCTGGACTGTGTCCAGAGTGCTGGCATTAATTTTAGCTGTGCACGCAGGTGGCACCCGCTCAGGCCTCACTGCAGCTCAGTGGCCAAGAAGGTGGCCAGGAAGCGTGTTAACGTGTGTGGGTGAACTTTGCTCTACATTTCATCTGATTACAGCACTAACCTCTGCCCACACTTGCCTACTTCCTGGCGAGCCGCCCACATCTCTCAGTCCCATCCTGACTGCATGTCCCAGGGGCTTTCAGACCCAACATCCAAGCTCTGGCTCCCCTGAGTGGCCCCAGGGCTGCACGTGGTCTGGTTTCCACTGTACCCAGCCTGCCGTCACCTGGTAACAGCAGAGGGGACAGCTGCTGTCCCCACAGAGGTCCTTGCTCACACAGGAACCTCTGAATCACTTGGCTGCCAAAGCTCGGTTGTGAATTGTAAAGTCCAGTGTGTCACTTTCAGCCCTGGCCTCCGTCTCCCCAGCAGGACGCAGTGACTCCTGGGCAGCACGCTTGTCAGGCTCCATGCAGACCTGGCCTCAGGTCCTGACTCTGCTCCTGCTGAGCTGGGCCTAGGGTGAATCAGGTGACCTCCTGGCCCCTCAGTCCTCCTGCTGAAAGTGCAGATGCCCAGGGAGGAGTGGTGACCGCGAGGACTGAATCCAGCTAGGCACAGGAGCATCCAGGAGTGCTGCAGGGTGGTGCACGCCTGTCGTCCCAGCGGCTGGGGGGAGCTGAGGCAGGAGGGTCACAAGGCCAGCCCTGGGGGGGTCTAGCTCAGTGGTAGAGCACCCCTGGGTTTAATCCTCAGTAACCATGAAAACAAAACTGAAAAACCACCCAGCACAGGACTTGCATAGCATTCCAGACAAGAGCTGCTGCCAAATAAGGACCTGAACCTCTCCCAAGACCATCAGCTGCGCCCTGGGTAGAATTAGTCAGACACACACACACACTCACACGCGCACACACACACATAACACACACACACACCACACAGCTCACCTGTCTGCTCTTCTGCCCTCCCCTCCACCTTTCTGGAATGTCTTCAATCTCACAGATTTAAAAACAAAATGGCACCAGTGGAGTTCAAGGGTTGGATACAGGCCAGCGTTTTACGAGCAGCTTCTCCTTCCAGCTCCACCCCACTGAGTCACAGAGGTGTACACAGGAGATAGAAAAGCACAGCTCGGAACCACCCCCCATCTTTACCCCCAGCCCTGCCCCACCACAGCTTGGCACTCCCTGACCCCTGAGTGTCCAGCACCCCCTCGCCAGGGCCTTAGAGGATCTCTGAAGCACACTGACTGCTCTCTGCAGTCCACGGGCAAAGCCAGGGGGGCTGAGTGGGGGAGCGCTTGTCCAGCACACACGGGGCCCTGGGTCTCCAGCTGTCAACAGCAGAGGCATGCTAGCATCCCTCCCTGCCAGAAATGAGTCATTGTTAAAATTGTTCACAGTCCTGACAGGGTTCAAATGTTAAACTTCTGTACTTAACTCCTCTCTGTCTCTCCTGCCATGCTGACCCCCAGCTCGTAGGGACACTAGGGTGATAAAATTAATAACATCACACCCCCATGGTACACATGTGTGTTTCAGAATAACAGTGCTAGCCCTGCTGTGGATGAATGGTTATCGAAAATATTTTTGGGTTTGTCACTTTGCTTTGTCCTCTGTCCTCCACGGATCTACCGGGAGGATGCAGTTGGGTCCCTGTGGGAGTTGCTGAGGCAATCCTCTGGGAGCCCTTGAGTTCATCCACCAATTGAGCAAAATCATAAACCCCCCACCCACCCACCCCGCAAAAAAAATTCAAGCTTTTAAGTGAAATTGGAATTTGGGGAAACTTGTGTCTACCACCTTGAGCAGGGCACCTTCTCAACAGTTAAAGGCTTCCAAGAAGAGAGGTAAAATGAATGAATGTGACATTTTTAGCATTTAATGGTGAAGTATGTCAACATTTGGAAGAACTGATAATCTCAGTGAACCCATTTTCCAAATGACCAATGTGTGATGTTATAGCAAGATCATCCCTGGGCCAGAGACCCACTTACAGTACCAGGCAAGGCTGGGTGTGGCTGGGTGGCAGAGCCCTTGCAGGCCCTGCGATCCTTCTGCAGCATAGCCACCCACACACCACCACCACCAAACTCCAAAAAGACAAGTACAAGGCAGCCCAAAGGTTGTCACCATAACTAGGTGCCAAGACGTCCACTGTGTGCACATCTGTGATCCCAGCTATTTGGGAAGCTAAGGCAGGGGGATTGCAAGTTCAAGGCCACCAACTTAGATCCTGTGTTAACAAAATCTTTAAAAAGGGGCTGGGGATGTGGCTCAATGTCAGAGTACCTCTGGGTTCCCTCCCCAGTACAAAAAAGAACATTCTCAATTATCTGAAAAGACAATTAGAATGCTCCTTCCTTTTCCAACTCCCTAGCTGTATGAGGCCAGGTTTTTCTTCACACATCAACCATATATCACCATAGCCTGAGTAAAAGGCAGATATGAGAATCCAGTTGTCTTCTATTAAGCCAGACACACCAAGAGTCAGAAAAAAAGCGAAACAAAGACACTCTCCTAATTATTATTATTTTTTTTGCAAACTATGGTTATTTTCCATTAAAAAACATATTCATGTGACAATGTAACATGTACTTCATTTTTAAAATAAGTTAATAAATATTTCAACATTTTCTTATTTTAATTTCTAACACACAAACATCCAGAGTGAGCTCAGGGTTTTTCGGCCACCTTCTCAGGAGTGACACTTGGCAGGCCCTGGGTCAGAGCCTGGGAAGTGCCGCACCACAGGAGCACCTCAACAACCCAGGCTGGGATGTAAAGGACAGGCTCAAGGTCGGTGGAGCATGCAGTCCTGTTCACTGGAACCAGGACCCAGTGGTGCCAGGTCCTGGTGTCACACGCAGAGCACAAGCCAGGTGGGAGGAGCAGGGCTGCCACCTGTCAGTGAGAGGGAAAGGGCAGCATTTAAAAAACATACTGGAACACTAGGAGAAGGCACAGTCTGCAAGCTCAACTCCAAAGAGAATGGATTAGATACAAAAGATAAAAATGTTAACGTAAAGGAATTATTAGGACAAAAATATAAACCTGTAATAAACCCAAAAATATACCAGAGCAAAGAATACAGAAACAAACTATCTGCTAATTTAAAAGACACTTGAAGTAAACACGGGGAGGATGATGCTTCATTTTCCTCAGTGGAGAGCTCCGGGAGGGGAGTGCAGGGTCAAGGGCAGGGCACAGGGCCCTCTGAGTACCTTGCTTTTATAGCCTCGACTTTGGAACACTGTGCTTTTTATAGAAGTATCAGATTCTTTAAAAGTAGCCCCTCTAAGTTAGAAACAACACGAGACAAACACGTCTCACGAGGTTTCCTGGTGGCCTTGTCGCTCCCAGGTCTGCCTTTCTGGTGACAGAATCCAGCCCACCCTTTCCTGGCCCGGGTGTCTAGAGTGGTCTCTGCTGTCGGCCAGCGGACCACTGTTGCAAGATCTGAGGCCAGTTTGATTTTCTTTCACCTCCAGGGACTTCAGTTTTTTGCTGGGATGCTCGGCGCTTCTCTTTTGCTTTAGAGTACAGTCGCCTGTTGGGGTAAAGCTCAGCGATGCGGCTTCATCAGGTTTTTGTCTTTCCTTTTTCTTGTGTGTGTGTTTGGTACTGGGGATTGAATTCAGGGGCACTTGGACCACTGAGCAACACCGCCAGCCCTATTTTGTATTTTATTTAGAAATAGGGTCTCACTGAGTTGCTTAGTGCCTCACTGTTGCTGGGGCTGGCCTCGACCTCCAGAGTTGCTGGAACCACAGGCATAGGCCACCCTGCCTGGCTTTTTCCTATATTCTGTATTTATTTTACATACAGATACTTCTGTTTTGTGGACAACTCTTTCTCTCATTCTTTTATTGACTTAGAGATATTCTTCTGCTCCTTATTCTTTCTTTTCTTAAAATCATGTGTGAGATTCAGCCATGATTCTTTCAGTTATTTATTTTTCCTTGGAATCTGTAGCTGTGCTTCAGGCTTGGGGACTGGGGNGCGGAGGGGGGGAGGCGGAGGGGGGGAGGCGGGGGGGGGGGGAGGCGGCGGCGGGCGCACCAAGGTTTCTGGCTCTAGTGCTCCCTCTGCTGCTGTTTTTGCCGCACCGTGGAGAGGCTGGCCTGGTCCTGTGGTCTTCTTGGCTCCCTCTTCCCCCAGTGCTACCTGGGTCTTCTCTTCCTTTCCTCCGTTCCTCCTGTCCAGTGTCTCTGGAATGAGCTCCTGTGAGTGTGTGCTCAGTGCTGAGCCTGCCTGGCCACAGAGCCCTGAGAAGTCTGTCAGGAGAGACCGCAGGATCCATCCTCTTCACACCTGCCCACCACCAGGGCCCTGGCTGTGCCCAGCCCCTCTCGTGGTGGCCCATGTGGCTTCCAGGAAGTGGCTGCTGTGATTTCCAGGTTCTCCTGTCCCTGGGTCCGTTGGACACTTGATTCTTCCTCCACTTCCTCCTGTGCAGACCTGAGGCCACAGTCTGTAGCTGTGGGAGTTTTGCCTCGACCCACTTGTGATTGGGGTTTGGGTATACTTTGTGGGGATAGATTTGGTTGGGGGTGGGTGGTGGTGGTGGTGGTCTGTTTCTTTTGTTTAGTAGAGGATATGTATAGTTTTGGTTTTGTTCTCCTGGTTGCTCTGTTTTTATGAGAGGGTATTTGGGGAGGTTAAACACTGTGAGCTGTTACATAGGTTTCCAATTCTGTTTTTCCCATTGTATTGGTCGATTTTTTTAACTGTGACAAAATACCTGAGATAAATAACTTAAAAAGAGGAAATATTTGTCTTATCTCATGGCTTCAGAAGTTTCTTTCAGTCCTTGGTCACTTGCCTCCCTTACTTTGGGCATGTGGTGAGGCAGAGCATGATAACTGAAGTGTGTGGCAGAGAAAGCAGCAGGGAAGGGGCCAGAATCCCAATATCCCCCTCAGGCACGGCCCAGTGACCTCACTTCCTCCTACCAGTCCCACCTCCTATACACTGTCCCCTCCTGGTGGCACCATAGGCTAGGGAGCCCGCCCTTAGCACATAGCCTTTAGGGGACATTGCAGATCCAACCAACAGCACTCAGGATTCTAAGCAGACTTGCCTTCCCCTCTCCCCAAATTACTTGGTTTTTTAAAAAAATTTATTTGGGCCAACATCAAACAACCGAAAAACCATTGTAAAGTGACCAGTGGTGTTTAGTACACCCACAGCGCTGTGTGGCTATCGCCTGTCAAAACTGGTTCACACCAAAGCCGGCGCCCAGCCTGCAGCCCCCAGCTCCCGCTCTGCTTAGGTCAGAGCTGAGGTGAGTGTCCATGTGAGTAGGTCTTAGTGGCCTGCAGGGGGTCTGGAGGATTAGGATGTCTGCAGAGGGACACTCGGGCACACGGGTTGTCCGGGAGCTGCACGTCAGCAAGACCAGCTGGCTCCCAGGAGAAGGTCCAGATCTCTGTCCCTGAGTGCCTCTCTCAGGTCCTCCTGTGCTTGGAATCTGGTTTCTCCAAAGCCTGTGTGCTGGAGGTAGGCCTGGTGGGAGGTGGTTCCTGAGGGTGCATCCCTGAAGGGGATACTGAGACCCTCAGCCCTTCCTCTCCCTCTGTGCTCCCCAGCTGCTGAGGTGAACGGGCTTCTCTGCCATGTGCTGCTGCCATGATGTGCTGGCTCAGCACAGGCCCAAGCAACCTTGGACGAAAACTCTGAAGCCCTGAGCCAAGATACACCCTTCCTCCTTATGAGTGGATGATCCCAGGGTATCTTGTTATAGTGATGAAAAGAGGACTAACACAGTGTTCACACAGCTTTCCTCTACCTTTAAGGTGTGGAGCTTCTTGGACGACAGTAGTACTCTTGATACTCAGTGCTTTAACTTGGTCGTGCTCAACAGAACAAGGGTTTTCAACCATCAAAAGTCACAAAATCTATTTTAATTCTAAAATACGTTTATTGAAAGAATATACAGAGGTGCCCTACTTCAAGACTGGTCCTGTGTTTTCTGCTGTGGCTAAACGTATATAACATAAGTTTGCCCTCTGGTCATTTCTAAGCCTGCTATGCATGGTATTAATTACATCCACAGTGTTGTGTGTCCTTCACCTTGAAGTTTCCAGAATTTCTCACTTCAGATGGAAACACTGTACCCATTAAGCAACAGCTCCTTGTTTCTATCACCCAGAATCACAATAGTTTAATTTAATCTGGGTTTCTTTTTGTGTTAGTGTTTTAATAAGAGCTAACATGTGGCCAATATAGGACGAAGGGTGATAAAGTACAAACATGGTAGGAATCGTGAGAAACTGGTCGTAAGATGACATCAAGGAGAGGGAATCGTGACACGTGACCTTTTCCCCATCATATCTGTGGGTGGCTCTGGGCTTCCTCTCACCACGTGCTGTGTAGCGGGAATAAGCAAGAATGAGTCTGAGCTTTCAACAAACTTTACAGCTGGGTGGGCAAGCGGGCAGCCCATGGTAGAGCATTTGCCTGGCATGTGGCAGGCCCTGGGTTTAACCCCCAGCACTACAAAAAAAGGAAAAAAAAATGAGCAATCAGATAGAAGCTCTGAGCAAAATCCTGGCCAATTGCATACAAAAACATATTAAAAAGATAGTGCACCATGATCAAGTGGGGTTCATCCCAGGGATGCAAGGTTAGTTCAACGTATGGAAATCAATAAATGTAATATGTCACATCAGTAGACTTAAAGACAAGAATCATATGATCATCTCAATAGATGCTGAGAAAGCATTCGATAAAATACAGCACCTCTTCATGTTCAAAACGCTAGAAAAACTAGGAATAGTAGGATCATACCTCAGTATTGTGAAAGCTATCTATACTAAGCCCCAGGCCCATATTGTTCTAAATGGAGAAAAATTGGAAGCATTCCCTGTAGAAACTGGAACAAGACAGGAATATCCTCTTTTACCACTTCTATTTAACATACTTGTTGGGACTCTAGCCAGAACAATTAGAAGAAGTTAAAGAGACAGGAAAAGAAGAACTCAAACTATCACTATTTGCCAACAATATAATTCTATATTTAGAAGATCCAAGAAATTCCACCAGAAAACTTCTATAACTAATAAATGAATTCAGCAAACTAGGAGAAGCCCTTTATTTCACGGTATCTGCTAGGAACCTGCATGGACTTCTGTGCCCCCTGCCCCTGGAACTGCAAGGCCTCCTGTAGGGCCTTCCCGTCTGGCAGGACTCCCTCCTGTTAGAAGCCTGGTGGTGGCAAGGCTCCCAGGAAGCCTGGGCCTCGGGCTGTCTGTGGCAGAGGTGAGTGAGCCCTTGCTGTCACAGCCCTGCTCTTGTGAAATCATCCCAGGCTCTTACTGGAAGTTCCTGCTCCTCCGGCCTCAATCCTGCCTGGGGCCTCTGCCTGTCCAGGCTGGCCTGGCTACCCTGCCCTCTGAGCAGGGAGGCTGGGCAAGGCCCTGGCCCTGGGGTGTCACTTCCTACATACCCGAGGAACCAGGTGCTTCTCCCCCTGTGGAAAGGGCTTGCAGCCCCAGCTCCTGGGGAAACCCCAGTGTCCTCCTTCCTTGATGTCTTCCCAGGGCCAGAAGAACACAGCCCAGAGTGCCCTGGTTTTGAGTCTCCTGTCTGGATCTTGCCCTCAGATGAGAGCGGAAGTTGGCTGCTTGGGGTCAGGTCACTATTGCTATGACTTCTTTTTCCTCCATGGCTTCCAGTACCAATTCTTCCCTCTTCCTGGCCAAAGTGACAAGCAGGCTATCTGATTCCCTACCTCTTCTGCCGCCCCAGTCCTCTTTCTTTTTTTAATGGACTCTTATTTTAGAGCAGTTTTAGGTTCACAGCAGAATTGAGCAGAAGGTGCCAAGTGACCTCTGCTCCCAGGCATGACATCCATCATCAGCATCCCTTGCCCAAGGGGTACGTTGGTCATAGTCTGTGAACCTACCTTAGCTCTCATGAGCACCCTAAACACAGGGTTTGCAATACCACTCACTCTCGGCGCACACTCCGTTGGTTTGGATAGAAGTCTGAGGACGTGTATTCAGCGTGTGGTGTTTTACAGAGGAGGTTTGCTGCCCTGACATCCAGGCACTGCCTGTTTAGCCTTGGCCTCATCTCCCACCCCATCCCCAAACCTGGGGCAACCGCTCATCTTTTTAACTGTCTCCACAGTTTCTCCCTCTCTAAGGTATCGTAGAGTTGGGATCATACACTACGTGGATTTTACTTAATAATAAGCATTTACATTTCCTTCCCTCCTGACTGGATAGTTCATTTCCTTTTAGGTTTGGGTACCATTTTGTGGTCTGGCTGTCCATAGTTGACCCATCACCTGCTGAGCCATCTTGGCTGTTCCAAGCCCTGCTGTCAGGAACACTGCTGTAGCCACCTGTGTGCAAGGGCTGGGTGAAAACAAGCCTTCAGTTCATTTCTGTAAATTCCAAGGAGCTCAACTGCCAGGTCACATGTTAGAGGATGGATGTCTGCAAAAAGCTGCAAGCAGGGCTGGGGATGTGGCTCAAGCGGTAGCGCACTCGCCTGGCATGCATGTGGCCCAGGTTCGATCCTCAGCACCACATACAAACAAAGATGTTGTGTCCGCTGAAAACTAAAATATAAATATTAAAAAAAATTCTCTCTCTCTCTCTCTCTCTGTCTTTCACTCTCTCTTAAAAAAAATCAAAAAGCTGCAAGCTGTCCTCTGAAGGGCCTGTCCTTCCGCATTGCCACCAGCGGTCGGTGACAGTTCCTGCATTGGGTGTTGTCAGAGTTAGGGTTTTGGCCCTTCTGAGAGGTGCGCACTGGTGACCCATTGCTGTGTTAATTCACATGTCTTCTAAGAGGTTTGCTGCAGAGCATCTTGTCATTACTTATTTGCTCTCTGAGCCTCCTCTTTGGTGAGTCCAACTTCCGATTTTTAATCTTACTAGGTGCTCTCTAAATGCGATATATCTTTGAAAAGAACATTTTTAACTAATATATTGCACTTATAATATATAATTATATATATTTGTAATTATAATGTATTAAGTAATTCAGAGTTAATACCCCCCAAATAGTGTTACCCATAGTATTGAATTCTTGGACTAGCCAATAAAATCCTATTTAACACAAAAATTCCTCCCATGTATTTCAAATACTAGTAATTTAACCAAATAAAGACAAAAAGACTAGTATCAGTGGGATTTTTGTTTTGTTTTGTTTTGCAGAGCTGGGGTTGGACCCCAGCACATGCCAGCCCAGCGCTCCCCGCTGAGCCACACCCCAGCCCCAGTCTTTCCTGGGGCTGTTGTTTGAGAAAGAGCTTCGTTCATTCTTAAATTCAGGGGCTGCTCCCTGCACGTCTGCTGGGCCTGGCCCTCTGCTGGGCCTTCTCTGCCTCCTGCTCCTCTGCTGGGCCTTCTCTGCCCCCTGAGGTCTGCTGGGCCTGGCCCTCTGAGCCTTCTCTGCCCCCCTGCAGTCTGCTAGGCCTTTTCTGCCCCCTGCGCCTCTGCTGGGCCTTCTCTGCCCCCTGCCATCTGCTGGGCCTGGCCCTCTGGGCCTTCTCTGCAAAAGTCTTTTTTCCCCTTCCAGAAAAGCACCATCTCGGTTGATCACCAAGTGAGTGTGGGGCTCAGAGAGTAGTCATGGGCAGCGACCTGGACCCCGTTCTCATGGTGGCAGTGACAACCTGAAGCCCTGGTCCTGTGGCTCTCCGTGCAGGGCGCAGCTGCCAGCAGGGTTGACGGTGCTGGTATGACTATGGCCTCCCGAGGACAGGTGCTTTGCTGTGGAGCCTGTTTCAGGGAGCATTCAAGGTCAACGTGGTTGCTCGGCCAGTAGAGAAGGGACAGTCAGGGTATGGAGGCTCCTTCAGAGGTGTCCACCCAGAACCTGACCCACAGAATGAAGCAGCCTCGTGGAGGCCATTCCCGTCCTGCTTCCTGAGCACACCTGGTGTGGCTCCACCCTACCTGGCAGCGTGGCTTGACAGACGAGACAGGACTGGTGTGTGTTGGTGTGTGGCAAAGCAAAGAAACCACCTGAGTCCCCGCAGTGTCCCCGTCATGCCCCCCATGCTCACGAGCCAGGCTTCCCTGGCAGTGTTCCCCAGGCACCAGCCTGTGTGGCCCCTGCACACCTGGGGCCCATAAGTGCCCAGCCTGCCCTCCTGTGTGCTACGGCCTTGGCCCCAAGACCACGCTGCTTTCAAAGTGTTTCCTCCACAGGGCACCTCCCACTGCGCGATCACAGCAGTTAGGGAAAGGCTTGGATTAAAGCCTTCTAGAAAGATCCATCTAATGAAGAACCCCCACCCCCTACCCCTTGTGTTCCCAGCATGGACTCAAGTTTGTTTTCATGTGTTGAAGGGTGGTGCTTTTCATAAGCTGCATTCTCCCAAGGTCTCCATGTCATGTCTGTAACTTGGAGCCTCCCAAAAATGCCACAGTCTGGCTGGGCACACAATCACGAGCCACCACACAGCTTGTAGATTCAAACAGCAACTCTTTATTCCCGAACTCACACCAGCCATCTACAATCACGTTCTGGGGAAATCCACGTTCTCTGCCCAAATCCACGTTCTCTGCCCAAATCCACCTCCACTGGGCTTCTGTCTCCCAAAATATACTGTCTGAATCCCGTGAGAACTCAAGGGGAACTCAGGCAGCAAGACACGCCCTATTCCCAGCAGGAATAATCTTAAACCTTAAACCTGGAACCTAAACCGGGAACGCCCTAATCCGCCTTGGTCCTTGAGCAAGGTCACCTACATTCAATGTCACTGCAACATGGGGTACGCTGGCAAGGAAATTGTCATACCTACTTGGCTAATGGCTCCCAGCACAAAAAGGGAGGATTACAGAGGCCTCCCTCACATTCCGAGGCAGGAACCAGTGCGGAAGGACGGGGACATGGCCTTAGACGGGGCAGCTGCCCCCCACCTCCTGTTTTCCAAAATAGCGCTCGGAGAGACCTCAGAGAATCACCACTCACAGACAGCCCAGCTCTGAGGAGGAAAGAGAAGCTGGCATTGAAGTTGCTTCGGGGAAACCTGCTCATGTGGGGAGTCTCTCTTGCAGATCTCTCGAAGGCCTTGGTCCTGACTGAAATCGGCCCCAAGCGTGACCCTGCTACTCTGAGACTCTTCCTGAGCAACATGGAGCGACTGCTGCATGCCAAGGCTCACGGGTAGGATTTCAGTCCCAGAAACGCACTGTGGTCAGAGGAGCCAAAACCAAGCACACGCTAATGTCTCCCCAGGGGCTTGAAGAGGGAACACCCATGTGTAGGGCCTCTGTGCAGAGGTCCGGGGACACCATCCTCAGGAGCCTCCCTGGGCTGCTCAGGTCACCAGGCATCAGGAGACGGTGTGGCCTGTGTGCCTTCACGTCACTGTTGGAGGGTCCAAGTAACGGGCTTCAGTGCCTCAGCTGGTGAGCCCTTCCAGGGGACGTGGCTCCGGACAGTCTCTTGTTCTGATTTGTTTCTCATAAATGTTAATTAAAGCCCAAGAGCATCCTCTGCCCTCCCTCTCCCCCAAGTCTTGTCCCACAGGAAGGACTCATGTGGCACATGATGGTCAGCTGAATCAGACCTTCAGGCTTGAGCCCCCTGGCCAAGGTCCGTGCCCAGGTGGAGGTCCAGGTAGCACAGGATGCTGGCGCCATTGCAGAGAGCACTGCTGGGCAGGGTCACTGCAGGCCCTGTGTCCCCAGCTGGCTGGCAGAAGCCTATGGTTCATATTTGTCCTCTGAGTGTGCCTGGCACAGCGTGATAGGATAAAGGAGTAGACACGCCATGGCATAGAGCTCAGCATGAGCACTCGGCCCACCTCCCTGCATCTGTCCCCGACCCAGGGTCCGAGTGATTGGCAGCTCCACACTGGCACTCTGCCACCTGGCCTCGGGGGCCGCCGATGCCTATTACCAGTTTGGCCTGCACTGCTGGGACCTGGCAGCCGCCACAGTCATCATCAGAGAAGCGGGTGGCATCGTGATGGACACTTCAGGTCAGCTCTGTGGCCCTTTGCTGCTTTCCTATCCTGGGGCCTGGCAGCAAAATCTAGAGGTGGTGGCACTGTGGTGGGGCACTTCCCGAAGTCCCCACTGCACTGGGTCCCCTTCCTGCAGATGCAGCTCAGGGTCTGTTGACCTGGTAGTAGCAGCACCGCTGCGTGCTGATGCGCTGTGGGGTTTTACAGGCTCCACACACAGCCAGACCCCAGTTCCCCCCAGGACCCAGCCAGGCAGATAGATGTGAGCCCCACAGTTGAGGTTAGGCACTTGCCACAGTCCACAGCCAGGAGTGTTACCAGCACCTGTGCCCAGCATGGGCACCCTGCAGGGTTTCAGGAGGATGGGTCAAGAGGTGACCTGCTCTCCTGCCCCAGGCTCCTTGACTCCCATGGCTGACCACCCAGGGCAGACATGAGCTCCATGTGCATTAGGGCTCCCTCCGTGTCCACGCTACGCCCACTTAGCTCCTACATATGTGCTCCAAGATGTTCAGGAGTCCTGAGGATGTGGCGAGGCTTCAGCCCTCCTTTCCCAGCCTCTGTCCAGAGATCCTTAGCAGGGGCACCTGGCTTACTTCTGATCACTGGGCACATAGGGTGGCTCTTTTGGAACTTGACTTCTACCTGTTTCCTTTGAAAGGCCTTAACTGAGCTTCCAGAAAGGTGTGGAAGTAAAGCAGTGTTGACCTCAGGTGGTGAGACTAGACAGGCCAGCTGTACGTTAACAAGAGTCCGGCACTCTGGATTTGGCCACTCGAGCACCCGAGGCTCCGTCTGTGCACACGGATCTCTAGCCAGGCAGTCAGTCCTGCTTCACACACCCTGGAAGACTCAGGGCTTCAATGCCCACGAGCCCAGGGGGGAGTGCAAGCTCCACCCTGCCCAGACTGGCTGAGTCAAGGGGAGCCTTGGCACCCCACACCCTGGTGACCCATGTGCTCCCCTATTCTGGTCCAACCATCCTGTGGACTTACTGGACTGGACTGGACTGGACATTCGGTGCCCTCTGAGCAGGGGCAGCTTCAGTCTCCTCACTATGTGGCCTTGGCCACACTAGGGTGAAGCGAGGGCAGAGGCTCGCCTCCCTCCTGGCAGATCCACCACCTGGACACCTGCTGTGGAGGGCCCGGCCTCAGGCACAGTCATGAGCTGTCCCCCTTGGGGTGCATGTGACAAGTTGCCATATAGGCTGCCTGGCCCCGTCCAGTGACCCTCGATTGCTCTCTTCCCGTCTCCAGGTGGACCCCTCGACCTCATGTCGTGCAGAGTGGTCGCTGCTGGCACCCGGGAGATGGCGATGCTCATCGCCCAGGCCTTACAGACTATTGACTATGGGCGGGATGACGAGAATTGAGGACACAGATGGCAGCATGGCCCAAGGACCCGGGACAGAGCCTTCCTGGAGGCTGCCTGGGGGCCTGTACCCCAGGCCAGGCGTCTTCTCCCCAGGAAGGAGATGCGGAGCTAAAGTGGATGGCTAGCGTGTTGATCCACGTCTCTCTCAGGACTTGGTGTGTGGCTGGCTTCCTGCTTTAATCCCACATAGTTTATTCAGGTCGGTACATGTTCTTCTGTCAGGGCTAAACCCAAATCTCAGGAGAGATGAGTGGTGATCCAGTCTTCCCTCCCCAGAATGCAGACCTCAGGTGATCTTCAGAAGTGCTGGTGGGAGCAGACTTGTTCTCAGGACTCCCTGCCCCAGCTTCTGCAGAATGCAATAAATAAGAATCACTGCACTCCACGCATCTTCCCCTCTGTGCCGCCTGCTTCCCCAAACGCCGTAGACGCAGGCTCTTGGGAAAGGCTTGCACATTAAAGTCCAACGGGGATGGTGAGGGTTGCTTGTCCACATCTTGGAAAGCACTAGGAAAACATCGTCTTTATCATATTGGTATTCAGACTCCAAGACGCCTTCCAGGGCAGAGTGCAGGGAAGCCAGTAGCTGAAAACCATCTCTCTGAAATGCTGACCTGTTTAACGAAGAGAAATTGTAATGTATTTCCTGGGCCTTATCTGTGACTGTCTGGGAAATGGAACTATTGATATGGATAATTCAAATGAACTGACAGGCCAGGAGCCTTTTCTGAAGTTTAAACATTGAGAAAGTCAGAAGGCCAAAAATTTCAACCCACTCACTCCTCACTTTCCCTCACCGTCCTCCCTTGCCATCGATACACAGAATGGTCCAGACCTCCTTGGAGGAGGGTGGCCCCTGGTAAAACAACCTGTCACTCTTCCCCAGCTGTACCTCTGTGGTCTCGGCAAGACACAGCTGGCTTAAGGCCTCTGCCCCGACACTTGGGCCACGCAGGACCCTCAGTCAATGCTCCCGGGCAAGCCACCCAAGGGCAGCTCACTGCAGACCCAAGTCCTGAGAGGAGTCCTCAGGATGTTCTTGTTGGAGTGAAATACCCTATGCCGCCCTGCTCCCCCTTCCTCTTGGGTCATATTTTGTTAAATTCACCCTTGTAAGGAAGGGTAAGCACTAGGAAAAGTGCCCGGGTGTGTGGATCGTTCTGTGACTCCGCAAGGCCAGCTTTAAAACGGAACTTCTCAGGGAAGAAGCAGGGAGTGAGGGCACCCGGGTGAGGGCACTTTCCCTTTCTGATCTGAATGGGGTGGCCAGGAGAACCCCCAGTACGTGCCTTATTCAGGGACCAGGCGTGTGAGGACTTGGTCTTGTTGGGATGAACTATCCCGGTGCCTGCTGAGTATGTGGTCGCTGCTTCTGATTTCCACAGGCACGTGCCCGACACTAGCATAAGGACCTGGGGCTGTGTGGGGTGGTGCAGATAAACAGAGGCATTGCCATCCTCTCCAGGTTCCGTGGGTCAGCACTACATAGAATGGATGCTCGGAGTGCTTACTCCACAACCCCCATTCATCCTGCAGCAGGCACCACAGCCTCTCTGCTGTGCAACCCACATCCTTCCCCAGGTTGGTCTTCAGGAGTTCCCTACGGCATCCTGTGCACCAGGTCACCCCCACTGGGCAGTGTGGAGCAGGCCAGTCCTAGGTCAGGGCAGGGCCACAGCAAGCTACCAGTCACATTGTTCCATGGGTGAGATCGGTGAGGAGCCCGGGTGTGTGGATCGTTCTGTGATTCCGCAAGGCCAGCTTTAAAACGGAACTTCTCAGGGAAGAAGCAGGGAGTGAGGGCACCCGGGTGAGGGTGGGTCGGGCAGGGAGAGCTGGGGGCTGCACAGCTGATGGCAGTCCCAGGTCTGTGCCAGAGCAGTCTGGACAGCATCTCTCCTCCACCCGCGGCCAATCTCTCGCTGTCCTGGCCACCTGCTGGAGGCCAGGCCAGGAGGAAGGAGCGCTGGCTCTGGGTCCGCAGGCCCGGTTCTGGCCCAGACCTCCTGGCCTCTGGTGCAGTCTCTCGTAGGGTGCTCAGAGGGTGAGCAGGGTGCCTTGCACACCACTGTCCATCTGCAAATGTGAGCCTACCCCAGCATCTAGAACCCTCCGTCTTGGTGTTTGTTTCACTGGGTGAGATGAACCAAGATCATGGAGTACAGCGGTCAGGACATCTGGCCAGGGGCAGGGCAAGTGCTACCTGTGCAGAACCCGTCTGACGTGCTGAGGTTCACTTTCTCTTTTCCTGAATTCTGTTTATGCCAAAACATTAGGATATCATTAAGAAACGTTTCCTCTGTCCCCCCCTTGGACGCAGGGCACCAGTGACCCTGCTCCTTCCCAGCCCTGTTCTGCTTAGTGTGCCCTGCATCCATGAGAGCTGTGCAGGGCCAGGCCTGCCAGGTGGGATGCCACTGCTGCCCTGCACTTCCCAGAGCTAGAAGAGCCTCCCGAGCACCTGCCTTACTGTGTGGGTCCAGGTACCTCTGGAGCCCTTGGAGCCACAGGCAGAGAGGGAGTTCAGGAGCCTGAAATTCACATGGCGTGTGCAGCTGATGCTCATCTTCTGACAATATGGCGTGTGTGTGTGACTTGAACGTGTGTGTCATGTATGACAGGCTCTACACAAGGTCGTTTTGGGGGGGAGTGACCAAAATATGTAAGCTAAGATTTTTCCAAATGAGATTGGTCTTAACATGTTTTGAAGTTTCGTGAGTATGGTAAGAAAAGATGCGGCCAGGGGAGGGAGCCATAGATTCTTGTTGGGGGACCTAGGAGGGTGAGGCTCAGAGGATGGAGTTACTGACCCAAAAGGACCTCTCAGGTTCATCTTGGGTGGTATCAGAAATAAATGAGCCACTTTGCAGACCGGGTTCTAACTCATGTCATTTTATGATTCATTGTTTCCAAAAGAAGAAATTATAATTTTTTTTTTTTTTTTTTTGCAGTACCAGGGATTGAATCTGGGGACACTTGACCACTGAGCCACATCCCCAGCCCTTCTTATTTTTAATTTTTTTCGTTGTCAATGGACCTTTATGTATTTATTTATGTGTGGTGCTGAGAATCCAACCCAGTGCCTCACACATGCCAGCAAGCACTCTACCACTGAGCCACAACCCCAGCCCCTTTTTTATTTTATTTTGAGACAGGGGCTCACTAGAAAGTTGCACAGGCTGGCCTTGTACCTGCAATTCTCCTGCCTCAGGCTCTCAAGTCACTGGGATTACAGGCGTGCATCACTGTGCTTGGCTTTTTTTTTTTTTTTTTACTTTCTCTGCTGGGAGAGTGTTCTACCACTCAGCTACACCCCAATAATCAATAATGACCATTTTTAAAAATTGTTTTGGTGAGCCCCTCCCCTGAATGCTACCTCACCGCACTGAGTGTCCCCTGCCATAGTCACAGGGACAGGTCTCTCATGTGAAGTCAGGCACTTAACATGGATGTGAAATGCCAAATATATACAAGAGTGGGGGATTTCTGCCAGTTGATGGGGAGCCTGTAGAAAGGGCTATTTTTAGGCAAGGAGACCGGTGTTTTATACAGAAATGCCCAGGACCCTCTGGTACATTAGGGGTTGTGCAGGGTGTGTCCCTGGGTCCCTGCAGAGATCAGATCCATACTGAGCCTGTGTGAAGCAATGGGGGCTGAAGGCCACCAGAGCCCTCCAGGGACTCCTGGGTGCTCTCTGGAGCCCTGTGGTGTAGGCGCAGCCGCTGGCCCAGTTCAGACGGTGTGGATGAGATTGTCCCCTACTCTTGACAAAATTTAAAATTTTAACTAAAACAAAAATTTTGCCCTTTCAATCTCGTAATCTGTAGGTTATGTTTTTGAATGCACATAGACCCCCACTTTGCATGCTACCTTGAGTGAGCCTACTTAGGTAGTGAAGGTGTGACATGTAAACTAAAATGATGTATAAGGGAGCCTTCATTGACACCTACACATTTTGGAAGTAAAAATCTGAAAAGCAATACCAAAATATTATAGAAAACAAATTTATCTCATTTTGAATGTAAAATATTTTAGGCATTCACACTTGTGGCTTTGAAAACCTTGATGGGGATCACTGAGCATGATCTTTTTTTCTGGTGTTGGGGACTGAACACAGGCTTCATGCATGCTGGGCAAGCTTTCCTCCACTGAGCTACACCCCTGCCCTGAGCACAAACTTAATGCTTAGAGGTCCGAGGGGAATGTGCAGAGAGCAGGTAGCACAGTGGACAAGGGTCAGCATTCTGGCTCACAGTCGTGGCTCTGTGCTAACGAACTGCGTGATCATGGGCAAGTTGTTCAAGGAAACTGAGGCACCAGGTGGTCCCTAAAAGGCAAGCATATTAAAGAATCTTTTCCAGATTCCTCCCCTTGGTCATGGACCTGGTAAGTCTTATGCATACCCTGCCAAAGTCACCATCAGGATGCAGAAGCCCTGTGACAGACAATAACTTTTGTTCTTCATCAGCTGAAACGTTGCGTATTTTCATCATTTACCCAAGAGTGAGGCTTGTGAAACGAACATTCCTGTGTCATTCACGGCACCTACTGCTCAACACACGACGGTTCATCTTTTTATAGTTGTTACTCAATAGTGAGTGTTGAATACCTTCTGGTACCTCTCATTCTGGATGCCTCAACTATTGGAGGAGACTAGAACATTCAGTCAGATGGGCTGCGGCCTAGATGGGCTTTGCCTCATTAATTCTTCTCTGTCAGCTCTGCAGCCTGCATCCAGACTTTGGATGGAGCCTCAGGAAATCCTCCCATCCCCCTCCTCTGAGCCATATCAAACTCTGTGCTTTCTACCTGCAGGGAAAGTATAAAAGGACCAAATTTTTAAAAACAAACATCAGTGGCCTAAAAGTTTGGGTAAGTCTTAGAAGCACCAGGCGACCTGAACCAATGCTTGGTGGCTCATGGGGCCCACGGAGTGTGCCCAGGGTGCCGCTCCACAGCTGGGTGGCCCTGAGCACCTGTGGAGACTCAGGGCCTCTGTAAAATAGGCTAAGCCGGGCTCCGTGCAGGGTTGTACAGAGTGGACCAGGAAGTGCACCAAGCAGATGTTCCCAAGGGCGGCAGGCTGCGGGAGGCCCCAGCTGCCTCAGCAGTGCCTTCTTGGTCTGGGCTTCCCCTTCTTCCTCTGGAGGCCACCTGAAGGAGCCTGAGAAGATAGAACCTAGATGTTCACGTAGATGGTGTCAGGGGGCCTGGCCAGGGCTCACCCAACACAGGGACCTGCCGCGTCCTGGTGTTCACCTGGACCTGTCCCTCAGCACCATTCCGTCCCCACTTGTGCCAACAGCAGCCCCATGACAGGTGGAAAACAAACAGTGGGAGGGAGGGGGCAGCATGCACATCAAGGACTTGGAGGAGGAAAGGAGAAAGGTGGTTCAAGTGGCCCAGGAGGGCAGTGTCTGAGCCAGGAGCACAGGTAGGACATTAAGAGCCTGCAGGAAGGTGAGGCAGGACCACTGTCTGAGCTGCGCTGCAGGGGCCACAAGAATCTAAACTTGAAGTTCAGGGAAAGAGGACATCAAGACAAGGGGTGGGAAGGAGATGATGTGGGCCTCCGGGAATGGGAAGGCTCTGTGGTGTGACTCAGAATGCGAAGTTCAAGTACAAGACGCTCCTTAGCTTGCCTGTGTGTGGTGTCACCCGCCAGGCCTCCTGGAGACAGAGGTTTGTGGCTAGTCAGCATATGTGTCCTAAACCAGGCCCTTGCCCCAGGTCCTCACTGAGTCTGCAGGCTGGTGGCATCCAGAAGGCACCAGGTCCTGGGCAGGTCAGCTGGAGAGGGAGGGGCAGCATGAGCAGGCCCTGATCAGGAACACGGGGTGCAGGGGAAAATGCATGTGGCTTTGGAAGGCTGTGGGGGACACAGCACTGCTAGTAGGGCCCGGGAGGCGATGGTTAGACTGGACACCTCAGAGCCCTGGGTCACTGCATAGCAGCCTGCAGGATACCTGGACTTCCCCTGTCACTAGCACTCCAGCTCCTCTGCTGCTGGGAGCTGCTGGTGACCCTCAAGTGAGGAGAGGGAGTGCCCCACGCGGGTGCCAGGGGATCAGGGAGAACTTCCCTTGCTAGAGGTGCCTCCCTGCTAGAATGATCCAACACACATCTGTATGAAGTCACAGTGGCACTGTGACAACATGTCCTGGAGGCTTCTCAGACTGAATAATGGAATACGGGGGGGGGGGGGGATGTCCCTTAGGGGTCATCTGGTCCACCCTTCTGACCTCCAAGTGCCAGTCACGGCCATCCCTCAAGGCATTGCAAGGCCATGGATGGCACAGGTCCAGTGCTGGGCCATCTCAGGACTGCTCTGTCCACACTGCCATAGTGCCCTGGGCTGCAGATAACCTTGCGGGTCCTGGTAGGAGCAGCCTCGCCAGGGCCAACCCACCGCTCCTGGTCATTCTCGCCTCCCAGGTGCTGGCTCTGGCAGAGGTGCTTCCTGCCCAGGCCTCGAACCCTCTGCTGTCCACACCCGGAGCTGCAGGCGCTCTCCAGATCGCAAAGGTGGACGCGTGAAGATCCAGAAATCTAACTGATTCTATCTTAAATTTAACCCAAACTGATTAAATGTCATTTCCAAGGTCTTTATGGCAGCCTTCATGAAAAAAAAAAAAATAACAGCCTCTTGCCAAAGGCCTGGTTAAGCTCTGGATGAACTGGCTTTCTTACTTTTTGTTTTTTGGTGCTGGGGATTGAACACAGGGGCTCATGAGGGCTAGGCAAGCCCTGGGCCCCTGAGACCACCCGGCCTCTCTGCACCTGTGCGTTAGTCTTTGTGTTGACCACTTGTGTTATAGGTGGACAGGGCTCACTGTGCAGACCTAGCATACACAGCTTAATTCCTGTAGTCTGCCCACACTCAGAGGCAGGAGCACTGCTGCCATTTCCCCCGCAGGCCAGGGACAGAGGTGGGACTCTTGCACTATCTATGTTTCAGCTTCATCATCAGTAAAATAGAGATAATAATAGTAGCCATTTGTAGAGTAAGAACTAGATGAGATACATGTTGTTAGGGAGGGGAAAAATTTCCTGCGTCCTTTTTGGTCCAATTAATGGGGGCCTGCTAATTTAAAAATTAACAGGAGGAAAAGCATTAAACTTCTATTCATATTCACATGCACAGAAGTTCACAGAAAAGAAGTAAGCTCGAAGAAGCAAACAGATTGGAGGACTTGGGTTCCATTTTAACAAAGGAAATGGGTTTGTTTCAAGGGAATCAAGGGCCAGGAGTATGTGGGGGACTGTGAAGATGGGTGACTGTAGTACAGGTGTCAGTGCATGCTCATCTTGATGCCTTCCCCATGTCCCCCAAGGAGTCACACCCCTTCCTAGTGTGGGAGTAGGGGCACCTTCACAAGGGAAATGCGTACCTTGATTTGAGGAGAACAGGAGTGGGCATTGCGTACCTTGATTTGAGGAGAACAGGAGTGGGCATCGTCCTGGGTGACCCAAGGCCAAGCACACCTCCTGCACTGTTGAGTCCCAGTGCCTTTGACTCCAAGTAACCTATGCCATGGGTGGCATGTGGGAGGTATTTAGGGTCCTTTCACATGGAAAGTACTTAGCACTGTTCCTGCCCAAGTCCCATACCCACAGTAAACATTTGCTATTATTTTATATTTACTGTAGATCTTTGGTGGTGGTTGTTTGTTTTTCTTTTTGGGGATTGAACCCACTGGTGCTTTACCACTGAGCCACATCCCAGTTCTTTTTCTATTTTTTTTTGTTTTTGTTTTTGTTTTGAGACAGGGGTCTCACTAAGTTGCTTAGGGCCTTACTAAGTTGCTGAGGCTGGTTTTGAACTTTCAGTCTTCCAGCCTCAGCCTCTAGCGTCACTAAGTTTTCCATTGCTGTAACAAAAGCTCCTTAGGAAGAACAGAGGCTTACTTACCTCATGGTTTTGAAGCCTGAAAGTCCACACAGCACGACCCAGGCTCTGGAGAGGGCTGCCATCACCTCCCAGCAGATGGCAATGGCAGAAGCGCATACAGGGGCAAGTGACCACATGGCCACACAGATGCCAGCAGGACAGGTCCCAGGTGCCCTCTAGGGCATGGCTCCAATGGGCCTAACCCTAAAGGTCCCATCACCAACATCATGACTCCCAAGACCAAGGGCCCAACCTAGGGACGTTTGGGAGGACAAGCTTCAGGGTAGCAGGCTCCAGTTATCAGAGCCAGGGACACAGGGCAGCATAGTGCTGGTGGGGGAAGGGAGAGGTCTGTGCTGGATCCTGAAGGCTGAGTAATGCTTAGAAGGAGGGAGGGAAGTCTCCAGGGCAGAAGAGACTGCATGACCACACGGGGTCATCTGGGATCTGTGTAGTGAACGCAGAGTCACCACACAGAACGCACCGTGCTCTGCCACTGAACCACACCCCCAGCCTTTTTCAAATTTTGAAACAAGACCTCACTTTTCTGCTGTCCTTAATAAAGCTTCTACTTTTAATTTGCAGATGCTAGCCTCAAACTTGTAATCCTATAGGGGTGTAGGCAAGGCGGCCAGAGGGTGGTCATCGTCCTGGGTGACCCAAGGCCAAGCACAGCACACTGGAGGATCTCCGTGTGGTTTCGTGAGCCACCTGAAGAGTCTGCCATTTATCTTGCTGTCTGGGAGGCTCTTCAAGATGACCAGGCAGATCTCTATTGGGGAAGGAGGGAGCGAACTGCAGCCTCCAGGTAAATTCATATCCAATTAAGGTGAACCAGGTGGTTGTTAAAAGACTGTCTGATGGATGGCAAATCCCATATACATATGGAATAGTCCAAAGGCGGTCGATAGCCCAGTATGGTACAGTAACGCACACCTGTGATCCCAGCCGCTAGGGAGGCTGAGGCGGGAGGATTACAAGTTTGAGGGCAGCATCTGCAAATTAGTGAGGCCCTGTTTCAAAATTTTTAAAAGGCTGGGGGTGTGGTTCAGTGGCAAAGCACTCGCCTAGCAGTTTCAGAATCAGTGAGCCAGTTTCTCTCTCAGGGACCATGGACCCTCAGAGGTCACCTGTGGGAGAACAAAGCCTCTGTATATACTTTCTTATTCCAGAGGCAGTGGGAGGAGCCTAACCCCTGGTGTGACAGAAGAGTCATCCTGGGCCCAAAGCTGGTGGGTATGCTTTCTGCGCAGTCTTAGGACTTGGGGGAGCTTGGAGGCCTCCCGCCTGAGCTCTCTGCCAGGACCTCAGCTGGTGTGGGACGTCAGGGTGAAGCCAGATTTACAGATAGGTAGATAATGTAGTTAGGTAAATCGAGTCTAATATGGAGTAAAATCAAGAAGGAAGGCCATACTGAGAATGGAGTCCAGGAAAAGGGGGAATTGAAAAAGTCCCCAAGGCCCGGAGCCCATCCCAAGGAAATGTTAATGAAGCAGCTCCCAGCAGCAAAGAGATGCTAATCCAAAAGCCCTTCCTGCCCAGATTACTTCCGCTCATCTGTGCCTCACCTTTTGGGCCTTTCCCCTTACATTTAATCAGTGCAAGATAACAGAACAAAGGACAGAAATGCGGGAAATCTGAAAGTAAGCCTTAGCTATAAAAGAGGGAAGACCACCCCGCTTCCATGGATTCCATCTCTTGGGTCCCCTTCTTCCTTTGGGGAGGGGAGAAGTCTTTTCTGCTGCCCTTAATAAAGCTTCTACTTTCCACTCTGACCTTGCCTGGGCGTGCTTCTCTGGTGTTGTACTTCAGCATTGGGGAAGCAGGGACTCCTCACAGGTAAACAGGGTGACAAGGGCACACAGCACGTCTGGGCACCTGTGCTTCAGCAGGCCCCGAGAGCCCCAGCACTGGACCACCTCCCACAGCCCATCTTCTCCGAGCTCAGAGAGCACAAGCTGCCAGCACAGGCGCCCTAGTGGCATCGCCCACTCCGGCTCTGGCGGAATCCTTACGCAAGTGCAAAATGGGAGAAGGCGGACCAGCGAAGGTGGGGACGAAGGCTAGAGAAAGGCCCACAGCCTCTGGGGTGGCTGGCCAGCCGGTTCCTCACCACGGTGAACAGTTGACACTACCACACTGCACTCACACAGGGTCAGTGGGTTGGCTGGTCCCGGGCCTGTGGCATCTGCTGCCACCTGCTGGCTGGCCCTGGGTGGACGCCCTGCCCTCTTTGAGCCAGCTTCCAGCCTCACCTCCCCCAGGGCGGTCCCAAGGTCATCTGAGGTGCCAAACCGGGCTGGGAGGCTGAGTTGTGCAAGCTCCAGACAGGCCAGAAGGTCTTCTCCCTGGGCATAGGCAGAAGGCGGCCTTTGCTGTGTTTGGGCTTGAAATAGCTCCACGCGTTCCCACCCTCCCCCCAGGCACAGCGTTAGCCTCTGGAGGAGTGCGAGCCCAGTGGATGAGGGTCACTGCCAGGATTCCCGCTTGGCTTGGGTGTCATTCTCGTCCCTGCGCTGGCCTCTGATGGATCTCTGGTCAGCTACCAGGTCATCACAATAAAGGGGGGAAAGGTGGCCGAGAGGCTGTGCTATTCTTAGGGAGTACAGTGCTGCACTGGCAGGGCCCTGCGAGGTGGAGGCTGCCCAAGTGTCCGTGGCAGATGGACAGATAAACCAATGTGGTGTGTACAGCGAGGATCATGGAAGGGGAGCCTGACTGCGCGGCATGGATGACGCCAGGGAGTTCCACGCAGCCGTGGGGAACGGGGCTCGTCACCAGCGGGGGAAACGGATGGAAGTGGGAGCATCACGTTAGGCAGAATCAGCCGGACTCGAGGGTCAGGGTCTTACCCTTTCTCTCTTGTGTGGAAGCTAGAGAGGAAAAGGGGCGGGAAGGAGAGAGCTCGTGAGAATAGAGGTGACATCAGGAGAGAAGGGGAGGGGCCGGGAGGGGGAGGAGAGGAAAGGGAAGGCACTGGGAATGATGCTGACCAGTTACGACGTCCTTGACAAATCTACCAACGGAAGCTCAACTAGATGTAGGTGTTCTCCCTGATCCCAAGAAGTCTCTGATGTCCTCTCCAATCTGTGACCCTCCCTACCTGAGGCAGCAGCTATTCTGGTTTTTCTCCCCAAAGAGGAGAAAAACTTTGTTCTCAAAGTCACATAAAGGGAACCAGGCCACCTGCTTCGCGCCTGGCTTCTCTGACTCGCTGCTGAGGTTTAAGGTTCAGCCACCTGCTGTGCAGATCAGCCCTCTGTTCCTCTTTATTGTAGGGCGGCAGTCTGTTGTATAGATTTGCCCACGTTGGTTACTCTGTCCTGTCGATGGGCAGTAGCACTGTTTCAGTTTGGGCTATTACGAATAAGGGAGCTATGGACCTTCTTGCACAAGTCTTCTTGTGAACAAACGTTGCATTTCTCCTGATAAATAAGTATGGGGTTTGAAGTTTGGGGTAATGGGATCAAGGTGCATGTAACTGTATTTAAAAACCTCTACAGAAAAATGAATCTGAATCCCTTTCTCTCTCCATGCACAAAAGTTAACTCAAAACAGAGCAAGGAGCTTGATATCAAATCAGAGACTCTGAGTCTGACAGAAAAAAAAGTTGGCTCCGATCTACATATTGTGGGGTCGGGCTCCAAATTCCTTAATAGGACACCCATAGCACAAGAGTTAAAAACAAGAATCAACAAATGGGACTTACTCAAACTAAAAAGTTTTTTCTCAGCAAGAGAAACAATAAGAGAGATAAATAGGGAGCCTACATCCTGGGAACAAATTTTTATTCCTCACACTTCAGATAGAGCCCTAATATCCAGAGTATACAAAGAACTCAAAAAATTAAACAATAAGGAAACAAATAACCCAATCAACAAATGGGCCAAGGACCTGAACAGACACTTCTCAGAGGAGAACATACAATCAATCAACAAGTACACGAAAAAATGCTCACCATCTCTAGCAGTCAGAGAAATGCAAATTAAAACTACCCTAAGATAACATCTCACTCCAGTGAGAATGGCAGCCATTATGAAGTCAAACAACCACAAGTGCTGGTGAGGATGTGGGGAAAAGGGTACACTTGTACATTGCTGGTGGGACTGCAAATTGGTGCGGCCAGTTTGGAAAGCAGTATGGAGATTCCTCGGAAAGCTGGGAATGGAACCACCATTTGACCCAGCTATTCCCCTTCTCGGACTATTCCCCAAAGACCTTAAAAGAGTGTATTATAGGGATACAGCTACATCCATGTTCATAGCAGCACAATTCACAATAGCTAGACTATGGAACCAACCTAGATGCCCTTCAACAGATGAATGGATAAAAAAAAAATGTGGCATTTATACACCATGGAGTATTACTCAGCACTAAAAAATGACAAAATCATGGCATTTGCAGGAAAATGGATGGCACTAGAGCAGATTATGCTAAGTGAAGCTAGCCAATCCCTAAAAAACAAATGCCAAATGTCTTCTTTGATATAAGGAGGGCAACTAAGAACAGAGAAGGGAGGAAGAGCATGAGAAGATTACCATTAAACAGGGATGAGAGGAGGGAGGGAAAGGGAGAGAGAAGGGAAATTGCATGGAAATGGAAGGAGACCCTCATTGTTATACAAAATTACACATAAGAGGAAGTGAGGGGAAGGGGAAAAAAAACAAGAGAGAGAAATCAATTACAGTAGATGGGGTAGAGAGAGAAGATGGGAAGGGAGGGGAGGGGAGGGGGGATAGTAGAGGATAGGAAGGGCAGCAGAATACAACAGACACTAGTATGGCAGTATGTAAAAACGTGGATGTGTCACCGATGTGATTCTGCAATCTGTATACGGGGTAAAAATGGGAGTTCATAATCCACTTGAATCAAATGTATGAAAAATGATATGTCAAGAGCTATGTAATGTTTTGAACAACTAATAATAATAAAATTTTAAAAAAAGAAAAGTTAAAAAAATAAAAAATAAATAAGTAAATAAAAACCTCTACAGAAATCTCCAAAGTGGCCAGGCCATTTTGTGCCCCTTCTTGTCTTTCATTAAAAGATGGAGGTATGATTGACATTTAAAAGTTCACCCTTGTTGATGTACATTTCTGCCAGTGTCGAGAGATGCAGTCAGCTGCATAACACCAGCACAGTGGAGCGGCACATCAAGCCCATCAAGCCCCAGGGCCATGTGTCCCCTTGGTGGCCACCCTCCCCCAGCCCCAGCTCCCTGTGACCACTGATCTGTTCCTATATCTTTGCCTTTTCCAGAATGCCGTAGAAATGGAATTCCCCCAGGTGTAGCTTGAGTCTGTTTCATCCACTTGACACGATGCCTTCTGCGTGGCTCCACCTACCAGCTCCTCCACGTGGCCAGCAGTCATCCATTTCACAGACCTACCAGTCGGTGGCCCTTCCCCCGCAGGCATACTGAGTGGTTTCCAAGTTGGGGCCATTATGAATGCAGCCTCTGTAGGTACTCACTCATGGGTTTTTGTGTGCGTAGGTCTTTGTTTGATGCGCAAATGCCTTAGGTGCCTAGACTGGGAAGGGCTGGGCTGGGGTTGAAGGCTGGCTCTAAGGACCAGCCAAGCTCTAGTCCAGCCCACATCCCTGCATCAGGCCGCAGAGTTCCAGCTGCACCTTGGGCACTCGGGCTGTCAGGGCTTTTTAGTTTTCATTTCTTAACTTTACACCTCTAATAGATGGTATCTCATTCGAGTTTGGTTTTGTTTTTGGTTTTTTGTGGGTTTTTTTTTTTTTGGAACTAGGGATTGAACTCAGGGGCACTCAGCCACTGAGCCACATCCCCAGCTCTATTTTGTATTTTATTTAGAGTCGGGTCTCACTGAGTGGCTTAGTGCCTCACTGTTGCTAAGGCTGGCTTTGAACTGGCAATCCTCCTGCCTCATCCTCCCAAGCCGCTGGGATTAGAGTGCACCATGGTGCCTGGCCTCATTAGAATTTTAATCTATATTTCTCTAATTTATTAATTGTAAGACTGGAAAAACGCCGCACCACACGACACAGATTACCAAAGAGGTCTCCCTTTATTAAAAATGGCTGTGTGTTTGTATAGGTCTAAGAGAGGTAGCAGGGGCTGAGGTAGATAACAGGTCGCACGTTTATTGGCAAGCCCTTCCATATGTCAGTTCCGGGGCCCAAGAAGTTAATTCTAATTGGGGCTAAGGCTTCCTACCGGCAGGGTTTGAACATTGGCGCCGGCTGGAACATTTCGAGCCAGTGAAAGAAACAGAGAAGGAGAGTCGTTAGACGCCATGCTGGGGTTTTTCTCTGGGGTGCGGCTGCCGTTATGTTTTCCCAACATTAATCAATAAAGTTGACCATCTGTTCATGTAGATTTGAGACACTTTATACTCTGGGTAGAAGTCAATGTGACATATATGTGATTTGCAAATTTTTCCTACAAATTTGTGACTTTTCATTTCATTCCCTTTGGAGTCCCTTTGAAGAGCAAACATTTTTAAAATTAAAAATCATAAAATTATGATTATATAATTATAACTAAATTACATAAGTAAAATTTAGTTATTAACACATGAATAATTAAAGAATAATTAAATTAAGCATCTAAAACATTCTTAATTATGGATAAGTATCTAGTATCATAGCTGAGAAGTCCTTGCCTAATTGAAGGTCAAAACCACTTTTCTCCTATTTTTGCTTCTAGAACTTTCTCTAGCTTTAGTTGTACGTTTTGGTTTGTGACCCATTTAGGTAAATGTTGCATGTGGCACAGTTTATCTTCACATGGAGATCCACGATTCCAGCACCGTTGGCTGAAGACTGCCCGTTTCCGTCCCGGGCTCTGTTCTGGGTCCCTGCTCTTTCCTGCTTTGCCCCCCACTCCAGCCTTCACCACGCTGACCCCGTTCCTGTGGGCTTAGGAGGTCTTCAGTCAGAAGCCCTCAGGTTGGTTCTTTCTCGAAATTCTTCCAGATCCTTTGCCTTTCCATATGAAGTGTAGAACAGCTGTTGACTCTTGGTAGACTTTCACCTGGGACTGAGTGGAGAATTGGCGCCTCAAGGTGTTGGTGTTGATCGATGGTGAACCTCCAGCTCGGGGTCCCCTGGACCACTTCCTGTTTCCTCTCACCAGTGCTCAGTGAGTACAGATCCAGTGCCTACGGTGGGGTACAGGTATCTCCTGCGTTGTGTGCTGTTGTTGCCTTGTTTCTTACTGTGGAAGAGCTTACACAGCACAGACCCCGCCACCGAGGCCACTTCTCCATGCGCAGCTGGCTGGGGGCACTGTGGACTTGTATACAAGTGTTTGCGTTCCCACCTTCAGTTCTTTCAGGTGTGTGCCTAAAAGTGAAACTGCCAGGTCATATGGGCTTTGCCCATGTTGTGTGGGGTGCTGGGGATCGAATCCGAGACCTCAAGCAGGGTAGACAAGTGTTCTCACAGAGCCACATCCCAGCCCTGGGAGGAGGCCTTCCAATCACCACCCTGTTCGCAGCAGCTACGCCACTGCACATGCCACCAGCAGTGGGTGACGGGGTTTCCATCCTAATGGTAGGAAGCTCGGTATTTCATTGCGGTTTTGATTTGCATTTCCCTAGTGAAGAGTAAAGTTGAGCCCTTATGTGTTAACTAGCCCTTTGTATGTTTTCTGTTGTGATGTACTGTTTAAATCCCTTTTCTGTTTTTAAATTTTGGTTGTTTATTGTTCTATTGTTGATTTGCAGGAGTTCACTAAGCATTCCTTTTTCAGATATATTTTCTGCAAATGTTTTCCCCAATTTACCGTGTAGGGGCTATTCAATTTCTTAAAATTATCATTTGAGGGCTGGGGCCATAGCTCAGTAGTAGAGCACTTACCTCTCACGTGTGAGGCTCTGGGTTCAATCCTCAGCACCACATAAAAATAAATAAAGAGATTGTGTCCATCTACAACTAAAAAATATTTTTTAAAAATGAAGAGTTTCATTAAAAAAAATTATCATTTGATGAATAAGCAGCACATTTTAAATTTAGTGAAGTCCAGTTTACCTTTCGTTTTATGGATAGGGGTTTTTAGTACCATGTTCAAGAAATCTTCATCTTCCCTAAATGGTAGCGATAGCCCATGTTTGTGTCTGGGAGCTCTGCGTTTCTGCGTCTGATGTTGAGACCTACGACCCTCCTGCATTGTCTAGAGGACCCTCTGGCCTTCCAGCCCTACTTGTTCAAGGATTGACTTGACCCCTCCCTCAGTGTTGCTTTCCTTTTAAGAATTCTTCATATTAATGTTTATATATTAATACAGAAGCAGCTGAAGAGCATCCTGTTCTCATTCTTCAAAAATGACCAATTCATATTTTGCACTGGTTTAAATTAAAAGGAATAAAGGGTCATAGGAAAAAAACTCAGCTTCCTCTCCCTTTTGTCTCTGGTGTTCCCAGTCCATTCACTGAGGCTAAGGCTGTCTGTAATTTCTTTTTCTTTTCTTTTTTTTTTTTTTTTTAAGAAAGAGAGAGAGAGAGAATTTTTTTAATATTTATTTTTTAGTTTTCGGCAGACACAACATCTTTGTTTGTATGTGGTGCTGAGGATCGAACCCGGGCCACACGCGTGCCAGGCGAGCGCGCTACCGCTTGAGCCACATCCCCAGCCCGTCTGTAATTTCTTGAGTGTCCCAGAAACAGGCTCCTTGTAAGCAATGCCAAGATTCTGGTTGTGACCCCTGGGAGTGTGGTATTTACATGTGGATACGTTGTAGGCTAAAGGTGGGATCTCAGTATTGCAAATAATTCCAGCTCATTCTAAGGGATTTTACTGAGACTGCAAGCAGTGCCTACGAGGTTTTTATAGGGACTTATTCAATCCTTTCCTTTCACTTTACATGGGTAAAGAGAACATGGTACGATCAAGTTCAAAGTCACACATAAGAAGCCGTATCCTTCCCTCCCACCCCCTTTTTCCTCTTTTGGCCATATTTATGGACTAATTCATTGGATCCATGTGCTGAATGATTGTTAGAAATGGCAAGTTTAATAGGAAAAAAATTGAGGGGCTGAGAAAGCCAATAATTAGGATTTGTCTTTTTTTCTTTTTTTTTTTTTCCCCTGCTGAGGATGGGACCCAGGGCATGAGCCCTAGCACTGATCTACCCCTAGCCCAGGATGTATTTTGTAAACAACAAAGAGCTTTTGCATGCAGAGGCTCCTGTGGAATGCAATCTGTAGCCAGCTTTCCTTACTGGTGTCTGACACTTTCCTTCAAGCCAGTGTCAGCTCTTCAGGTGATCCTTAGGATTCTGCTGCTTAGAAGGCTTTGGTTATCAGTGAAGGTGGGGAGTGCCTGGCCCTAGGCCAGTCCTGGGTGTCCTGGGACAAAGTGATTGATTCCGTTTCATGAATGCACTTCCCTCCACCCTGGTGCTGGGATGGGACCAGGGCCTCCTGCATGCCCTGCGAGGGCTGGACCTTAGCTCCATTCCCAGCCCCAACACAATTCCTGTTCTATGAAAGCCTCCTTCTTTTGAAATTGGACATGGATTCAGATACATGATTGATAAATATACTTACTAACTTATAAATGGTAATACCTTAAAACAAAATGCTCCATTTAGTACGTTCACATAAATCTCCCTGAGACGCCCAAACCTGGCCTTTTCCACACAGTCCTTTTGATCTGAGCCTGGCGCTGCCCTGGGAGCTTGCCCACCCCACCTAAGAAGGGAGGGTTTGGCCCTGAGAATACCCAGCACCTAAAGAGCACCCTGGGCTCCAGAGAGGTGTGTGCCTCTGGGGTGGGGGCCAACTCCAAGACCCGGGACCGCGCCCAGCAGGGCTAGGCTGTGCAGCTACTGAAGGGTCCAGAGCCAGCGGGCAGGGTAAAGAGGGGATGTTGCGGGGTAAAGGGGAGGCTGCAGAGGGCAGCCAGACCCGGGAGGAGGGACCAGAGCCTCTGCTCTGCCCTGCGACCTTGACCCGCTCCTCCTTGGTTCCAGTTCTGTAGGAAACTTGTAAATCCTTGGAGAAGACAAAACCCCTCTGAATGGCGTCTCCAGCTGCCTGAATAGTGTCTGGAATGGAATTAGCAGAGTAAACCCGATGCTCAGTTGTCATATTTATGACATATCCCCAGATTACTTTCCAAAGAAATGGGATGATTTATGTTCCCGCCATCCAGTGTACAAATTCCTACTTTATTATACCTCCGCCAGTATTGATTTTTTTTTCTTTTTTAATGTCTTTACTAAAAAATAGACAAAGTTGGTTCAGTGGCCACTCTGGTAACCCCAGCAACTTGGGAGACTGAGGCAGGAGCATCACAAGTTCAAAGCCAGCCTCAGCAATACAGTGAGATCCTGCCTCAAAATAAAATTTAAGAGGGTTGGGGATGTGGCTCAGAGGTGGAGCCCTTGACTGGCATGCAGTGTTGTGCTCGAATTTGGGATCCTCAAAAGACCACCAGAGACCCAGATCGATATAAGCAGCAAAGAGGTGTTTACTGTGAGCTAGCTCGGTCCTCCGTGCACAAAGCAACTGGTGACGCTGAGAGGCCCCGAGCCCAGGGTTTGCAGCAGTTTACATTCTTTGGGGAAGGCAGGGACTTCACATACATCATAGCATCTCTTAGCAAATCATCATACACCACGGGAAAATCATAAAACAACTCTAAAACATGATTAGCACAGTCACTGGTGGGAACAAGTTGGGTAGGGGTGATTGGCTAGTACAAGAGGGGGATTCGTTTGAACTGATTGGTTTAAGCCACGAGGGGTGTACGTGCTGAACTACATGGTTTCCCAACATGTTATCAACCACCATAAACTACTATGAGGGTCATCTGGCATCCCAGGTATTTCCCTGTCTCATGCTGATTGGTAGCTGCTAGGGGGTTGCTATGCATCCCCACCTAACCTGACTGAGTCAGGGACACCTGGGGCAGCAGATCTCTCCTGTTAGTTGTAGATAAACAACTCATCAGGGTGGGTATGTGCCTAGGAGTGCTCTGTGGGTCTTTCCAAAGACAAGGGTCACGCCCCCTTCCTTGGACAGGCTTTGCTCTGAGGTAGAGGCTGGTTTTTCAGCAGAAAGCCCTGAGTTCAATCCTCAATACTGGGGAAAAGGGGGAGGTAAAAGGATAGGAAAGGTGGCACCCAGTCACAAGTAGCAGCTGATCCATTTCTGAGTCTGATGACAGCACAGCGGGAGAAGGAGGGCATTGGAGTAGCTCCTTCAGCCAAACTCAGTCAGTCTCACAACTCCACAGGAAGAGGGGCTGCAGCACCACCCAGCCCAAACCTGGGGGTGGCGGGGGTGGGTCTTATGAACCTTCAAAAAGGTCAGGCCGGTTGTGGTGGGCACACCTGTAAACCTACCTGCTCAAGAGGCTGTGGAAGGAGGATTGCAATTTGGAGACCAGCCTCAGTAACTTAGCCAGACCCCGTCTCAAAAAATTTAAGTAGAAAGGGCTAAAGTGTAGCTCAGTGGTAAAGCGTCCCTGGGTTCAATCCCCACTGCCAGAAAGGGCAGGGGAGTGCACATGCACACAGTGGCTTCAAAATCTGCAGAGGCTTAAGTCCATTATTGTAAAATAGTGCAGTATTTGCATACAACACACACACACACACACACACATGCCTCTGTATACTCTAGATTACTTACCATGCCTGATGTCATGTAAACACTGTGTAAATTGTTGCTGTAGTGTTGTTTAGGGAATAATGACAAGAAAGAGTTGCTACATGTTCAGTACAGATGCAGTTTTTTTTCCATTATTGATCCAAAGTTAGTTGAGTCCTTGGATGCAGAAACCACAGATATAAAATGCTGACTATACCCATCCTAAAAATCTAACAATTCCATTTCTTGGTGTTATAGATCAGTGACACAGCCATGCATTTACAAGAACACTTAGTACAGCACTGTTTATACTAATGAATAAGCGGAACCATCTCCAATGTTCAACAAGAGGAGAAAGGTTAAATATGATGTGATTATATTCTGCGAAATACTATGCAGTGGTTAAAAAGACAAGTTAGTACAAGTGTACTGATAGAGCTACATGTTGTCACATAAAAAAGTAAGTTGTAGAACATGACATACCATTTAAACTATAATGCCACACAGTGTGTGTGTAGTATACATGTATATATGTGTATCTCTCTCTCTTTCTCTCTCTCTCTCTCTCTCTCTCTCTCTCTGTCTCTACACACACACATACACACAAATTGCACAGGAAAAAACATAAGATTCAGCTGAGGAGGTAAGTAGGAAAGGGGCCAGAATTGGTGACCACACTCCAAGAAGATTTTGGATTTATCCATGTTTTCATAAAAATGGCCAATCATGATGCAGTATTTACGTATTATTTACATTGTCAGAATTTTATTAAACCTTTTAAAAAGATCAGCACACACTGTGAGAAATGTGGCGCTGGCTCCCACAGACATGTTGTGACCCATGCTGGCTTAGCTCTGCAGGAAGCAGGGCTCTGCTCTGCCCTTCTGCCCAGTTGGGAAAGGCCTGGGATCAGTCCAGAAGAACTGGATTCTTTGGGTACTTTCTTTGGAAAGAAAAAGAAAACAACCTCAAACTGAAGTCAGCAGAAGAGAACCTCACCTTTGTTCCTGTACTTGGAGGGAAGCAGGCCCCTGCGCCTGGCCAGGGCAGCCACACAAGCAGGCCTGAGGCACCGGGGCTGTCCTGGGTGTCCACAGCAGAGCTCTCTGGGCAGCCACTGCCCCTCCTCCAGTGTTGGCGGACAGTTGGTGGGTTACGGAGTCCCCATGGTAAAGTGGCTCTAGCCTTGGGAAGACAGGAGACCCTGGACCTCAGACGGTTGTGACCCACCCTATGAGGGGCCTATTAAATACCACAGGTACATGGGTTCACCATGGAGTTCTGGGTTTGCTGGTTTGTAGGTTTGGTTTTGTTTTTGCTGGTTTATCCTGTGGTGCTGGGGACAGACCCAGGGTCTGTGCACGCCGTGTTAGTGCTCAGCAACTTCCAGGCCCAACGTTTTTAATGCAAACTTGGCAAGAAATGGTGAAAATCTTAACATCCATTTTAGAATTCCAAGGCACTCTTGCCTTTAACCTCATTGGAGAACACTCGTCCTGACCACCGAGGCTCCCTGGGCTGTGTCCTGACCACCCTGGGCTCCTGCAGTCTTGCTCTCCAACAGCCCCGCCCCACTCCCACCCGAGGCTCCAGCTTCAAGTGGGGCCATGGTGGGCGGGGACAGGTGGCTTTGTTTTTTTTTTAAGAGAGAGAGAGATTTTTTTTTTAATATTTATTTTTTAGTTTTCGGCGGACACAACATCTTTGTTTGTATGTGGTGCTGAGGATCGAACCCGGGCCGCACGCATGCCAGGCGAGCGCGCTACCGCTTGAGCCACATCCCCAGCCCGTCTGTAATTTCNACAGGTGGCTTTTTAATTCCTCCCATTAGCGTCATGGGTACACTCCTCAGGATGCGTCTGACCTCAGACTACGGGCTTGTCCCTCACAAGTGACTGACCCACTCAGAATGACAGAGTGGCCTCCTCTCTTTCCCATCAGGGCTGTAGGACAGTGCCCTGGCCTCCTGCAGGAAGCTCCCACACCATGCCCTTGCCAGTCCTGGGCTTCTGTGTGAGTGGCTCCTGCCACTCCCACAGCCCTGGCCTTTCTGACCACTAGCACAACCACAGGGACCCCAGTCTCTCTTTCCTAACTGCCATACCAATCTCCTTAGTCAGCAGATGGGAAAGAGTCATTTTAGTTGACCACAACCAAGGCCCCCCAATCTTGTGGATATTCACTCCAAGTTTTTGCTGTCACCCAGCCTGTGGCCAAGGGACAAGAGTTGCCTCCTGAGTATTGCAAATATTCTTTGTCTTGATCTGTTTCTAAAAATAAAAATTCTATGAGTCGTACACTGAAGATGTGTAGACTTAACCAGGCAGGCTTTATTCTGCAACACAATGGTTTTTCATTTTAAAAAGTCTACAGGTGCTTCCCATGAGTGAGACCAGCTAGGAGCCCAAGGCAGGAACCTCTAGTGCTGTCCCTGGGACTAGCCTCCTGGAGAACAGGGCTGGGCAGAAGTGCCAGAGAATGGATTCGGTGGGAAATAACTGGTGTGACGCTCAGGAGAAGTCAGCTGAATGGGCTAGTTTATGTAAATGATGTGGGTGGGGAAGGAACTTGTCAGTGACAGGAATGAGGACCTGCTAGAAAGGTACCTTCCCTCACAGGCGCATAGGTGGGGCAGGCAGGGCCAGCCTCCTGCTCTTGGGAGCACAATGAGCTCCCTGCCATCTTCTCCCTCCCCATACACCCTCACCCTGCCCACATTCCCCCTTGAGAGCAGCAGATGTGCACAGGCCTGGCCCCTCTCCGAGCATCAGGCCACCTGTCTGTCTGACTGTGGGGCAGGCTCTTGAGTTTCGACAGTCGCCACTTTCACCCCAGACTTGCCCCCATCCTGGGTTTCTCATCTCCAGAAGGTATCTCTGTCTCTCCAGCCACCAAACTGAGCACACCAGCATCCACTTTGGATGTTCTCTTTTGTCTTCCCAACGTCCTGCCCATTGTCAGTGCCCGGAGTTCGCCTGGAATCTCTCACTTGGATCACCTACAGATGCCCCCTGCCTGGTCCAGCCGCCCTGCCACCTAGCATGGTCTTCTTCTCCCATCCAGGTCTGGGTCATTGGTGCACGAGCATCCTCCAAGACCTTGACCTCCACTGCTCTGGACCAGGTAGAATGTACCCTCACCCCAGACTGTGGGCACTGCCTTGGCATTCAGGTCAATCAGTGTGGATGGTTGGGAAGCTCAACAGCAGATTGAGTATTGGATGTTTTTAGGATGTCGTTTTAACCTTGTTAGGAGTGATCGTGCCACTAGAACTAGCTATGAGAACTTCTTTTTTTTTTTCTTTCTTCCAGAAATTCAAGTTAAAGGATCTAAAATGAAGGGATTCAAATAAAAATATAAACAACAAGCAAATATGTCAAAGTGTTAGTAGTAGGTGGATCCTGGGGCTGGGTATGAGGGTGCTCATGGTTGGGTTCTTTTTTTTTTTTTTTTTGAATATTTATTTATTTTTTAGCTTTTGGCGGACTACAACATTCTTTGTATGTGGTGCTGAGGATCGAACCCGGGCCGCACGCATGCCAGGTGAGCGCGCTACAGCATTGAGCCGACATCCCAGCCCAGTTGGT
>NW_025999992.1:2964589-3004560 GCF_001458135.2 Marmota marmota marmota
ACGGGGAGGGGCGGGGCCGAGGCAGCGCTTAAAGAGACCGGAGCGGGTTGGGCGAGACTGGTGAGGACTGCGCCATGGAGACCGCTCGGGATTACGCGGGAACCCTGATCAGGCGAGTGCCACACACCCATGCGCCCCGCGTTCCCGCGCCTCCTTTCCTCCTGCTTCCCTGTGTTCCCCGCAGCCGCTATCCCTCGCCCAATGGCCCCGATGATGCCCACAGGCCCGAGCCGTCCCGGGTCTCCTCCTCCAACTGGCTCAGCGGGTGCCAGGTATGGCTCCCGAGGTGCGCGGGCGTCCACGGATCAGGTGACAGTGGGGAGTGCGGGAGTTGTTGCAGCCGGGGGTGCTAACGACGTCCGGGTCCCAGGAGCCCCGGGCGACAACTCCACGGTGTGCTGGCACAAGGTTCCTCAGGGGCTGGGATCGGACCCTAACTGGGGCAAGGGGGGTCCAGGTACAGCGCGCGATCTGACCTCCTGGGGAGGCTGAACCGTCCTGGGCGCGTCGGGGCCCTGGCCTCCTCCCGCAGACTCTCCCAGGTGTGCGAGGTGCAGTTTGCGGGAGGCATTTCTCCCACTCTGGTCCGAAGGCTCCGGCTTGAAGGTGCAGCCAGCACTTTTTCTCTGTTGGGTTTATCTTCTTGTCCTGATAGAACAATCCAATCCTCGATAAAATCCTAGTCGTCGCAGTGGCGGTGTTTCTTTAAAAATCATCCAACTATTTGAAAAACGGAGAAACCCCTGAGCTCTTTAAAACATAGGTTTTTATTGGTGACAGATGCCATTGTGTATCTTAAGGGTGTGGAGGGAGACATGGAGGGTGGAAAAGAGGGAGATCTGGTTACAGGGACCATCCAGGAGCTTGGGGAGCTGCACAAATGCTCAGGGTTAGAAGCAGCTGCCAAAATGGAAAGGTGGCCTCTCTGGCTGGCATCCGATGTCTGTCACACAACTTGTCCTAGCGGTAGGACTCCAGGAAGATTAGAAAGACTCTTCCTCTATCTCCACCAACACTTAAGAAACAAGTTTATTCTTTAATGTACAGCAAGCTCTAAGACAGCTCTTCATTTCTAGCTGTAGGGAATCCCAGGGTCTGGGAGTGGAATCAGGGTCACCCAGGTCTTGGGCACACAGCTCACCTTTGCCTGATTTTGACACCTGTGGCCCTCCTCAGACACCTTCTATTTTAGCTCCTGGAGTTTCTTCTCTTACTTTTGTTTCTGCTTGAAGGCTTGACCTTCTTCGCCCATCTCCTTGGCTCACTTCTTGGGCAGTGTCAGGACTTCTTTTCACCTTCACAGTGGGACCTGGAACCTGCCTTCACCATGACACTTTTTTGTTGTTGTTGTTACTGGGTATTGAACTCAGGGACACTCTACCACTGAGCTCTATTTTTAATTTTGAGACAGGATCCCCCTAATTTGTTGATGCTGGTCTCAACCTCCCACTCCCTGGGATTAGAAGGGTGGGCCAAGGCACGTGGCTTGATAAAACACTTTTAAGCACAAAGATAAGGCCTTGGTTCTTTCCTGATTTTCTTTAAGCTCTGCCCACCCCACAGTCCCATCCCTAGGAGGAAAGGACTGAATAGTTTGAAGTACAAACATCTCTTCTTCAGCCTCCTCAGGAGCACTGAGGAATGAGTAGGTGGCTGAGGGCTTAAGGTGGCCAGAGTGCACCGATCTATCCGGGTTTGCCTCAGAGTGGGAGGAATTAAGAATTAGGTTAAACCTGCATCTGAACATTACAACATTTAAGGAAATCCAGGATGTACCTGTGGAAGGTCTCTGTGGGGTCAAGTGTGAGGCTTGCTGAAGACATATTGGTAATCAAAACACAATGAGCCAGGCATGGTGGTGCACACCTATAATCCCAGTGTCTTGGGAAGCTCAGGCAGGAGGATAGCAGGTTCAAGGACAGCCTCAACAACTTAGTGAGACCCTGTTTCAAAATAAAAAGGGCTGAGATGTGGCTCAGTGGTTAAGCATCTCTGGGTTCAGTCCCCAACCCCCCCAAAAAAATAACCCCACAATGAAATATTTGATCTTTTTTTTTTTAAGTTTATTCATATATTTAAAATAAACACAAGATTTATTATTCCTGTGGGATTTCATCTTTCAGGGTTGGTGGTTTTATATGATTAGTCCTTTTCTTTCTTTCTTTTTTTTTTTTAAAGAGAGAGAGAGAGAAAGAATTTTTTTAATATTTATTTTTTAGTTTTCGGCAGACACAACATCTTTGTTTGTATGTGGTGCTGAGGATCGAACCTGGGCCGCACCCATGCCAGGCGAGCGCGCTACCGCTTGAGCCACATCCCCAGCCCCTTCTTCTTTTTTTAATTTTTATTTTTTATTATTAGTTGTTCAAAACATTACATAGTTCTTGACATATCATATTTCATACATTTGATTCAAGTGGGTTATGAACTCCCATTTTTACCCCGTATACAGATTGCAGAATCACATCGGTTACACATCCACGTTTTTACATATTGCCATACTAGTGTCTGTTGTGTTCTGTTGCCTTTCCTATCCTCTACTATCCCCCCTCCCCTCTGAAATATTTGATCTTTTAAGACATGCTCCATCCAGATTGGCAAGTTGTAGGGTGAGTATTTTTGGGGGACAAACTGTTTTTGTAGGTTTTTTTTATTTTTTGGCACCAGGGATTAAATTCAGGGGCACTCGACCACTGAGCCACATCCCCAGCGCTACTTTGTATTTTATTTAGAGACAGGGTCTCACTGAATTGCTTGGTGCCTCACAGTTGCTGAGGCTGACTTTGAACTCTCAATCCTCCTGCCTCAGCCTCCCCAGCTTCTGGGATTATAGGCATGCGATACCACACCTGGCTTGTTTTTGCTTTTTTTTTTTTTGGAAAGCTATAGGCTTGAAATTCTTTGGAATCTGATTCAAACTAAATTGGAAGAAAGCAATCTGTAACACTTGTTGAAGGGCAGATAACTTCTATTTCCCCAACCCTCTTTAAAATTCTGTCTAGGCTAAACAGCCAAAACCAAGGTTATATTTGTTAATTATGGTCTTCCTGGATTTCTGCCTCCTGCCAGTGATCCTTCTTTTAAATTGCCTGGTGCAGCATGCTGTAACTGTCATTTATTAGTAAATAACTGCTTTTTCTAGGGAAGTAACTTAATCAATGCACACATTTTTTTTTTTACAAATAAGGTACTTATAGAGCTGGGGATGTAGCTCAGTGATAGAGCACTGGCCTAGCAAGTAGAAGGCCCTGGGTTGGATCCCCAGGACTGCAAAAAGAAAAAAGGTACTTCTCAGTAATTGCAAGTTCCCTGGCTGTCATTAGTCTGCTGATCAGCTGTAGTTGTTGCAGGCCTCACTGTGAGGTCTCTGAGCCAAGCTTTGGACAACAGAGGTCTTCACCAGGTCACGCCAGATCCTGAGCTTGTTATGAAGCTGACACATACCATACTTTGCTCAGAATGGCTGCTACTGTGACTATTTAGAACATCTTCAGTGTCCACAGGCCCTGGGTTCTACCCTCAGAACTGCAAAAAGAAAAAACAAGAAAGTTAGACCTCTTGCCCTCTGCAAGGAGCTCTAGAATTCATACAGCCGCTGCTACTTCAGTAAGCGTGTTACCCAGTCTTCCCAGTGACGTTAATAAAGAATTAAGTTTTCTCCAAGCAAATCTCACAGCAGAGAGCTGGCACCTAAATTCTTATTTAGTAATATTTCAAGGTGCTCAGGCCTCCACTGCCCTGTCTTAAATACCCCTGTGACGCCAAGGATTGGGGTAGTTTGGTAAGAACGTGGCCTTGAGCCAGGGTGAGTCCATGGGAAGGAGCTGGGCAGGCGTGTTCCGATCTGTGCGTGATCTGAGCCTGGTGGCAGCTCACCATCCCGACACTTGCTCCACTGCCACTGGCGCCTTGGACACTGTCCCCAGGGCACACAGACACCTCCCAGGAGCTGTCTGAGCCCTGTCTGTCTTCCCTGTGTGAGTGCACTGGCCCTCACCGCTTCCCTCCCTGGTTGGCATCCCTGCTCACCCCTGCAGTCCTGTTGGCTCCGTCTGGTCTGTTCTCCCGTGTGGGTCCCTCCTCTCCACATAACCCTGAGATGTGGTGTTGCCCCAGTCACATTGCATCCCAAGTGATCCTGGGTGACATCTTACCCAGCTTGGGCTGCTCCCTTATCACCAGGGACACCAAATACAGGCAGCCCTCCACACCCACCAGTGGGTGCCACATCCTAAGGTCTAATGACAGAAAAAAGTATTTTAATAATTGCATCTGGGGGCTGGGACTGTAGCTCAGTGGTGGAGCGCTTGTCTCACACTTAATGAGGCCCTGGGATCGATCCTCAGCATCACATAAAAATACTTAAAATAAAGATATTGTGTCCAACTACAACTAAAAATGGTATTTAAAACTGCATCTGGACTGAACATGCACAGATTTCCTTGTAATTATCCCTTAAACATTGCAGGATAACAAATATCAACATAGAATTCACAGTGTATTAGGCATGATAAGTGATCTAGAGATGATTTAAGGTGTAATCAAAGGATGGGCAGCTATGATGTCCTTTCATACAAAGGACTTGGGTGTCCTTGGATTCTGGTCTCTGGGGACCTAGACCAACCCATGAGGATACTGTGGGACAACTGTATTTTTCTCCTACGCACACCTTGACCTGGGCCCTCCTTCCCCAGCACCTTCAGAGGGAGGCCAGCACACAGCGTGGCACATGAAAAAAGCTTAGACCAGGGGCAGGCCTGCCTTGCTGGAGTCCACTCACATCTTCTGTCACTCTGTCTCGTCACTGAATGTCACATTTTTATAAGTTGGCGACTCCCTGCTTCCCTCAGGGAAAATGCAGGCTTCCTTCTGCCCCTCACCCAGGAGATGGGCCTTCACACAGTTTAGAAGAGCTTTCCACGAAGCCTGACTTCTGTTACCCTCTTGATTTCCCCGAAATAACCTATTTCCTGAAATGGTTCCTTATTATTTTTCCTTTTCCCTTGAGACGACCTGTTACTTATTTTCCCTTGTGTGAGCTGTTCCCCCCACTGGTTCCTGGGACTGTCAGGAGCCACTCTCCCAGGAACCAGGGAGTGGCTGTTCTCATGGTGGTGGGCAGACGCAGGATTCCCATGATCCTGTGTCTTGGTTTTTGGTGGCACTGGGATTGAGCCTCTGGCCCTGCACATGCTCCACCACTGAGCTGTGTTTGAGTCTCGGTGGTTCTATTTTCATTTTGACAAATTAAAACACAGGGGTGTGGTGGAAATAGCGACTCTGTTAGGCATTGTAATAATGGCCAGTGACATCGACTGCCCTGTATTTTCGGTAGCCAGAAGGCAGCTGGGTCAGTGTGTTGCCTGTTTGTCTAGTGGTATGGCACGGTGGATATTTAGCTGGAATAGCGTCAGTGCCCGTGGGTGCCTGTTAGGCGGGTTTGGTGTGCGTGAAGGTCATTTAACCCCTTTGTGCGTCACACACAGGAGAGTCCTGGTCTCATCTAATCTGACTCCGCCAGCCTTGGGAAGAATGCGGGATTTCATTTTCATGTCCTCAGTGGCATTTTCTGTTCTCCTGGGGTCTGTTCTCCAGCAGTGAGCCAGTTCTTGGGTAGGAAGTATTACAGGGAAGAAGAGCAAGGATTGTATGTCCTTTTATTTAATCAGCATGGTCATCCCCAGGGCAGGGAAGGCAGGGAGGACCACATGTGGTTGCCAGCACTGGACAAAGACAATAGGGACATTGAGTTCCTCAGCTGCGTTGTCCCTGCAGTGTGGGTGTCACAAGGAGGCAATATTGGGCCCCAGCTAACTAGGCCACAGGTGTGCCCTTGGCCACCAGGGGGTGGGCCTGCCTGTCTCTGACTTTGTCCCTATCTGGGCTAGGTGCTGTAGGAAGGTAGGAAATGGCCTGGCAGGCCTGGCCTCTGAGGACAGACCCTGGAAGCCCAGGGGTGGCAGCAGTGACTTCTGGCTCTGGGGGAGAAGGCGGGCCTTGCAGGTGGAGTCCAGGGTCCCCTTCTCTGGAAGGGCTTCACCCAGTGGGCAGCAGCACTTTAGCATAGTCGGGGCTGGATCTAGAGCTCCATTCTGTGTTTGCTGCTCTGACCTCGACCTCCTTACCTGGTAGCCCGAGCCTCCGAGTCGTGGTTAGGTTGAGGACAAAGCCAGGTTCTGAGGGAAGGGTGAGGGGGTCATCCCCCTGGCCTGCTCCCTAGGTCACCCGAGACGAGGAAGTGTCCTGTTGGATCAGCAGCTGTGTCTCCTGCATTGCGTTGCGTAACGGACACCCGTGCAACTCCTCCAAATCGAGGCGAGAGGTGAGAGGCCGAGGGCCGGGCCCTGCTGCCCCGGTGTGGGCGCCTGCTCAAGCTCACGGGTCAGCCTGACGAGGGCCCTGGTCCAGGGGCACCTTCCTGTTGGCTTTGCTCTCTGGACACATTGTACAGCCACTGTACCTGGAAGGAAAGGGAGTTGCGGCTGCAAAGCGGAAACACTGGTGTACCCTAGAGCAGGTCTGCTCAGGGTGTGCTGTGACAAGACCTACCCCCCGCCCCCACCAAAGAGGAAAGAAGCTTGACTGTGGACAGAGGAGGCACCCTGTTCTGTCTGTCCCTTTCCCTTATTATCCAGGTGCCCTGGAAGCTACTCTGACCCTCAGTTTTCTCATCTGTGAGATGGGATGACCCTTTCCTTCTACGGGCACAAGAGCTAGGGTGTTGCTGGCCATAGCAAGTACACAGGGGCAAGTAGTTACGAGGACTGTGGCACTGGCTGAGTACACTCAGAACAAACACTACCCTCCTGACTCCAGAAGGCCAGTTTGTTGGCAAGACACAGAGATAAGGACAAACTCACACTATTATGGAGAACCTCCTGAAGGGGCTGATGGGGCTCCGTGCAGGAACTCAACCTGGCAGTTTCTGAGAGTCGGTTTATTACCATACGCTGGGTTTTCACCCACAAAGTCCTCGGTAGGTCATCAGCAGAGCTTCAAGTCAGACAACCTATGATTTAAAGCGTGTGTTTTTAGCACTAAGTTAGGCATCATAGGAAATATGAAAAAGAAGCCTTTGTCCATGAGCAATGCCAATCTAGCCCGGGAAACAAGCACGGGTACCGTGTAAAGTGCTACCTTATGGGTGACGAACGTTGGCAGCCAGTGCAGGTGTCCCAGGATTTGGGCCTCAGAGAGTTAATCTAGGCAAATTTGTAAGGGTTAGGAAGCAGCAAAGTGGTCACTTTATATCATCTACAATATTGTCCTAAAAATAAAGCCTGTGTTTTGTTTTTCCAAATGTACCCAGATGAGTGTTTGTCCAAATATCTAGCCACTATTTGGTCACCCAAAGTGGGTGGGCACAGCTGGGACACTGATGGACACTGATGCTGGAGCCCAGGGCTGTGACTCAGTGCAGACATACTGGCCACGTGCAGGACCCTGGGCTGCATCCCAGCTCAGCAGCCCCCAGCCGCCTAAAGCCAGTGACAGAGAAGAATCACGCTGCATGTGTGGCATGGAAGAGCTTTAGCCTAGCTTAGTGTTAGGCACATAGTTTTAATTCTTTGGAAAATGTGGCACTTACTCCAGAGTGTCATGTGACACAGGGCCTGAAGATCTTGTTCTTCCAAAGAAAGTTATGATTGTGGCTGTGCTGTTCTTGGTTTATCCTAAGTTGACTTCAAAAACTTGGTCGATTGCTACAGTGACTGATATCTGTATCTTAAACATTTCTGGTATAGTCTTAATATGCAAACATGTGACTCTGTGTGTGTGTGTGTGTGTGTGCGCGCGCGCGCTTAATCCTCTAACTCTGCTTAATTACTTTGTGGCTGCTAGGAATTGTTTTGTTGGATTTTTTTTAGCTCTGAAATCTATTCATATTTGTTAAATGTAATTTCTTTTTAATTTGATGGCCTTAACATGCTTCTTAAGCCATTACCTCATAGACTTTCAACATTCTGGAAAAATAGGTCAACATTCTGGAAAAATAGGAATAAAGATGAAACTGTTTTTTAAATTGGCATATTACTTGTTTCTTCCTTGGAGATGTATGTGTAATTTTTAGTAACTTGCAACCATTGAATTTCTTTCTTTTTTTTTAAATATTTATTTTTTAGTTGTAGTTGGACACAATATCTTTTTTTTATTATTATTATTTTGTGGTGTTGGGGATTGAACCCAGGGCCTCGCCTGTGCTAGGCGAGCTCTCTACTACTGAGCCCCAGCCCCAGCCCCAGCCCGAATTTCTTTCTTTTAGTTGCAAATACTACAAGTGCATTTTCTTTCTTTTTTTAGAGAGTGAGAGAGAGAGAGAGAATTTTTTTTTAATATTAATTTTTTTTGGTTTTCGGCAGACACAACATCTTTGTTTGTATGTGGTGTTGAGGATCGAACCTGGGCCGCACGCATGCCAGGCGAGCGCACTACCGCTGGAGCCACATCCCCAGCCCTACAAGTGCATTTTCTATATGTACTTCAAACCTCTACTAAAGCCATTTGTAGTGGTACATGTCTGTATCCCCAGCTACTCAGGAGGCTGAGGCAGGAGGATCACAAATTGGAGCCCAGCCTGAGCAGCTTAGTGAGGGCTTCTTTGAAGATACAAAGGACTGGGGATGCAGCTCAGTGGTAGAGTACCACTGGGTTCAATCCCCAGTGCCACACACATACACACAAAGCAATGTCAAAATCGTTTTCTTTTCGTCTCCACTTTCAGGCCCCTGACATTTATGGGATCACAGACCAAGAAGGTCCTGCTAACGCCCCTCATGCACCCAGCTCGCCCTTTCCGGGTCTCCAATCATGACCGAAGCAGCCGGCGTGGGGTGATGGCCAGCAGCCTAAAGGAGCTCATCAGCAAGGTATCATGCGCCACAACCACTCATGCCGGTCCAGAGAGGTACCCTCGACCAGCTTGGGGCCAAGGACATGGTGCCACACAATGCCAAGACAGAAAGGTTGAGAAAGACCTCCTGTCCAGCTTGGCAGTCCCTCTCAGCCTCGAGAGTCTGAGGGAGCTGTTTCTAAGTGGATAGGGCAGGTCCAGATCGTCAGACGGGCGATGACCGTCTCTGCACCAGGAAAGGTGAGGACACAGAAACTCAGAAGCTGCTGCGTTGACAAAGCGGCCTTGTTTCTTTGACAAGGGAGAATCCAGGGACTCAGGGAGTCTGAGTTTAGGTATAAAAGCCAGGACAGACTAGTCCTTAATTAAAACACTGACCTAGAGCTCCAAGTAAGGAAGAATCCCAGACTCCCAGCAAGTGTACCTCTAAGATGTCCGTGAGATGTTAAAGGAGCAGCTTCCAAAGCAAGGTTTAGCCCTCGGGCCACCTGGGGCTACAGTTCTTACGACTTCACACATGCTCTGCCTGTCCCTCCAAATATCACTCGGTGGCCATTGATCATACACTTTCAGTGTGATCGCTTATCCTGTGTCTCTTAGGAAGATGGTACCATTTAAATCTTAGTCTCTTTCTCAAAACAAAGACTGACTCATGGACCTCAGTCAATGCATCTCTTTGCCATTACAATTTTATCTTAGCCAGGCCTGTGCACAGGGGCATGTGACTATGGTGTGAGCTACTCAGGAGGCTGAAGTAGGGGGATTGTCTGAGCCAAGGAGTTTGGGGCCAACCTGGGAACACAGCCAGCACTGTGTTCCCATCTCAAGAAAAATCACTTTATTCAAATCAGCCAACTCTTCTGAAAACTATGACATCACAAATGTCATTGGGTGGTCCAACGGGAATGTCCACTCCATGCCGTTTCTCTACCTCGCTGCCACCTAGACTCTGGATGCCCTGGTCATCACGGCTGGGCTGGTCACGCTGGTGCTGGAGGAGGACGGCACGGTGGTGGACTCGGAGGAGTTCTTCCAGACCCTGAGAGACAACACACACTTCATGATCTTGGAGAAAGGACAGAAGTGGACGCAGGTAAGCCGTGACCCTGTCGTCTGGACAGCTCCAGTGGGCTTGCCCCTGCCCTGGTACTAACTTGCACTCCTTTTGATGCTCTGGGTTCTGTCTGCTAAGTGAATCCACTGCCCTCAAAGGGTTCCTATGTGCTCCTGGGAAACTTGGGTTCGGTATTTAATTTTAAAATGTAATTCCAAGGAACAGGCTTTGGCCAGTGAATAGCTACAGACCCTTCTAAAGCAACAGATGTGACCTGGTGACTGTGGATGGCCTAGTCCCCAGGAAGCAAGACACACTGACACAGCCAACTAAATGTCACAGTATCCATGATGATTGCTTTATAAAAAGGGAGGTTTGACTTGGAGGCCAAGTTCATGACTTATTAGCCTCATTCCTCTGGACAAATGAAGGGGCAAACCTGCTTCCGTCACCAGCCAGAGGGCAAAGAGAGCAGAGAGGAGCAGGTCTCAAGTCCCCCTCAAGGGCACACCCCCGGTGACCTAAGGGCCTCTCCCAAGGCCCCACCACCTCAATAGCGCCACCCTGAGGACCAAGTATTTAACATAAGGGCCTTTGGGAGACGATCAAGGTCCAAACTATAGCAGCACGGATACAGAGATTTGGCAAAGTGAGCCACAAATGAAGCCTTTTATTTCTGGAAGCACCATAAATTATATATCTCAAGAACAATAAAATAGAAAGCAAAATATTAAAACATCTTCAAAATATTAAAACATCTAACTGACCTTCAAAAGGAGAAATAAAGGGGCTGGGGCTGTAGCTCAGCGGTAGAGCACGTGTCTTGCATGTGTGTTGAGGCATTGGTTCCATCCTCAGCACATAAAAATAAATGAAGCTTATTGTGTCCACCTACAACTAAAAAATATATTAAAAGAGAGAGAGAGAAATAAAGCTGGGCATAGTCACCGGCACCCATGGTCCCAGCACTTGGAAAGCTGAGCAGGGGGGTCATTGAGCCCAGGAGTTCAAGGCCAGCTTGGGCAACAGAGCAAACCCTGTCTCAAAACAAAAACCAAAACCAAAAAAACTCAGAGGCCAACATGTTTGTGGGAGCCAGAATCCAGAGAAGACAGAAACCACTGCAGCTGGTCCCCCCCAGGACACCCCCTCCCGCCGTGGGCCTCCCCACGGGGATCAGGCGCTTTAGTTTCAACAGATGCTGGGAGGACAGAAGAGAAAGACTGGGACTGACCCAAAGAGAGGTGAGATGTGGATGGCCTCTTGAAGCAGGGTGTCGTGAGGGTCTCTCCTGACCATCTGTGGCCTCATGTTGCCCTCATAAGTGTTTAGGCCCTGCTGGTCCTGACCACTCCAGCCAAGAGCTGGGAGGAGGCCCAGATGGCCAGAGCTTAGTCACTGGATCATCTTTATGCAGCGAGTCCCTCCTGAGCCCCAGTGCTGGTTCCCAAAGTAATCAGCGGGAACAAATGGAAGGAAGGTTGACCCAGGCTGAAAAGTTCTAGCAAAGGGGAGCTCACCACTCAAGCACAAAGCACAGGACAGAGCACTGTGCGTCCACATGGACGAGGCTTCCCTAGCATGCTGGGCTGTGGGCCCCTTCCCCAGCACCGCAGGGAAAAAATGAGCAGAAATGATGAAGTCAGAACTACCAAGACCTCAAAGCTGCATTCCTAACACACAATGTATAACATTGTGTATTTAAAACTCTCCACCAGGTGCTGGGGCTGTGGCTCAGCGGTAGAGTGCTCGCCTAGCATGTTCAAGATGCTGGGTTCAATCCTCAGCACCACATACAAATAAATAAAATAAAGGTATTGTGTCTAACTACAACTAAAAACAACATTTAAAAAATAAAATAAAATAAAACTCTCCACCAGACCCAGTGGTGCACATCTGTAATCTCAGTGACTTGGGAGGCTGAAGGAGGAGGATCACAAGTTAGAGGCGAGACTGGACAACTCAGCAAGACCCTGTCTCAAAAAGAACTAGGGATGTAGCTCAGTGGTTGGTAAAACTTCCTTGAGTTGAATCCCCAGTAACACAAAAAAAGAAATAAAAGTAAAACTTTCCAAAACAGTTAAAAGATAACCCAAAGTAACAAAGAATAAGAGGTAATCAGAAAAGGCCAGGCACGACAGTGCATCCCTATGATTCCAGCTACCTGGGAGGCTGAGGCAGGAGAATCAAAAGTTCAAGGCCAGCCTCAGCAACTTAGAGAGACCCTGCCTCAAAATAAAAAATAAAAAGGGCTGGGATGTGGCTCAGTGGTTAAGCACCCCAGGTTCAGTCCCCAATACTGCAAAAAACAGAAAGAAACATATTGTTTTAGAGCCACTATAAAGGAAATTAAACAACAGGCCACAAAGAGGAGGAGGTGGAGGTGTTGTTAACAAGACCCAACAGAGGACGATGATTCAGCAAATGTGTGGAACTCACGTAAAACAATTGTGCAAACAACCAACCATCCAGTTGCACCACTGTAAGGTCATACTGCCAACTTTGGTACTAGACTGTTAAATTTTTTTCCCGTTTTTTAAGATATGGGCAGCAAGTGCTCCTATACTGCCACCCACCGGTGTTACAAAGAATTTGCCTTGATCCCATAGAGGGGAGGCTCCGTCCAGGACGCAGGAACTCCATCCCTAGACGTGTGCCCCAAGACTGGTCCCACACATCAGTAGACCCATGCATAAGTGCACCCATGTCACCAGTGGATGACAATAAGCATTGGAAGCAGGTCACCTGTCTATCACAGGAGAATGGAGATGCGTACACACACACACACACACACACACACACACAACTAGCAGTATATCCCTGGGTAAATACACATAAATAAGCTGTTACACGTTTATTGAAAGAAATGGTCTTCAGCCATGCTATGGGGCTAGGGGTCACTCAGAGCACCTGCCTAGCATGCACCAGGCCCAGGGCACAAAACAAAAACTGAAAATGTGTTCAGTACAGCTGTAGGCATCATAGGATATCCCTCAACAATTCTGAGTGAAGACCCAAGGAAAAGTACATTTAAAAAGGCACCCTCAAACCTCTTTTGACCTCAGGGTCCTCTGTGTTCTTAAAAACCAATGAGGATCCCAAATAGCTTTTGTTGGCTTATGTCAGTCAGTAAATAGACATCTGTCAATTAGCGGTTTTCACCTGATTTTTTTTGTCGCCCCCCCAGGACTGGGAATTGAACCCAGGGGCACACACACCAGTAATCACAGCACTAGGGAGGCTGAGGCAGGAGGATTGCAAGTTCAAAGCCAGCCTCTGCAATTTAGTGAGACCCCCCCCAAGCAACTTAGTGAGACTTTGTCTCTAAATAAAATTAAAAAGGGCTAGACCTGCAGCTTAGTGGTTAAGTGCCTCTGGGTTCAATCCCTGGTAATAAAAAATTTAAAAGGAAGGAGTAAAAATTAAAGAAATTAAAAATATATATTAATTCATTAAAATAATAACCCAATATAGGTTAACTTAAGCCCCTTTTTTTTTTTTTTTTTGGTACTGGGAACAGAACTCAAGGGTATTCAACCACTTAGCCACATCTCCAACTCTTTTTTTATTTTTTACTTTGTGACAGATTCTCATTAAGTTGTTTATAGAGTCTTGTTAAATTGCTGAGGCTGGCCTTGAATTTGCAATCTTCCTGCCTCATTCTCCCTAGCTTCTGGGATTACAGGCGTGTCCCACTGAGCTTGGCTCAGTGTTTTTATGAAAAGTTGACTGTTTTCCAAACAAAATGAGAAGTGAAACTTTTTGTTTTTATAAATTTCTTTAATGCCTGGCTTAATAGAAGACAGCTAAATACTCGAGTCCACTTTTGTATTCAATTTGTTGCAATGTATGGTTTGGATGGAAGTCTGGCCTGACACGGATATGTAGTTGGAAGAGGGAGCAGGTTTGTAACAGATTTTTCATGTCATTTAGGGTATTCTCTGACACTGCACCAGAACTCACCAAGTGGTGGTTTCAGACAGGTTAGTTACAGTGTGGAGTCTCCTCTGTGGCACTGAGTCCATCCGTCTTCCCTGCACTTTGAGAAGCTCCTTCTCCCAGGGATTATTTTGTAACACCATGCATTAGTCATTTAGAAAACATTGATTTGGGCTGGGCACAATGGTGCACACCTATAATCCCAGCTACTCAGGAGGCTGTGGCAGGAGGATCACGAGTTTGAGGCCAGCTGGCCAATTCAGTGAGACCCTGTCTCAAAATTTTTAAAAATATATATTTTTGTTGTTGTTAATTTGCCACAGTCTGGCTGGGCACAAATAACCAGGAGCTCACGAGCCACTTGTAGGTTCAAACAGGAACTACTTTATTGCCTGAACCCAACGGGAACTCTCTAGAACTCCACGGGAACTCTGTGAGAACTCAAAAGTAGCGGGCACCGCCTTATTGCCAGACAGCAGAGGTTTACATACACAACTGAATACACAGCTTGCCTCAATTCAGCATCATCCAGTTACAGCAATCAGTCATTATCTTAATAATTATACACAACCCAACTCAATTATCATCATCTTAATGGCTCGCTGGCGTTACTTCTCAACCACTCCTTCCGGCAAAATGCCAGGCACCATCCTGAATTGGCTGTGGCTCTCAACATTAAAGGGCTGAGGACATAGTTCAGTGGTAGAGTACCCCTGGGTATAATCCCCAGTACATTTGGGGCTATCCATGTAAGTGTTGTGGGGAATACAGGTTTAGTATGCACAATTCCCAGCACCAAAAAAGGAAAAAGTACTGATTGATTGAGCTGTGCAGTTTTCCCAGCGTGCAATGGGAACCTTACTCCTGTGAGAACAAACAGGGCCTAATTGCATCACTGGTTTGACTGTGAAAATAGCTTTGCCCACTCATTTCCCTGAAAGGGTCTCAGGAGTGACCTCAGGGTGTTTCTATACTACACTTAAAACCTATGCGTTAATCCATCCATATAATTTAAAATATGCAAAGTTAGCGGCATGATGTTTGAGATGCACGGAAACATACAGGAAGGACAGGGAAAGGCAGCCTGCTCAGACAGTGGGCCTCCCAGGGCCACGTTTTTTTGTTTTGCTTAGGTCTTCTATTCTTGTTTTTACTACATGGTCTGTACACAATTGTGTGTGTGCACGTGTGGTGTGTTGGGTGACCTTCTAGGAGATGATCTTGGGCTGTAAAGCTCTTCCTTCCTTCCCTGGAGGGGTGTGGCAGCCAGAAGGACTGCCTCCGCACGTCACCCCCAGCTCTAGAACCCAAGGCAGAGGGGCTCGGTGGAGGTGAGAAGGGAAGGGTCTTGCGGTGGGGAAGAGGTTGTCCTGGCCACCCCAGCGAGGCCAGTGTCAGCTTCAGGGTCCTTTTCAGGAGAGGCAGAGGAGGGACGGGAATCGGGCCACAGCTGAGGAGGCCGGACAGGCGGGGAACGCGGCCTCTGGCAGCCTTCCTGCCTCCCCACAGCCTCCAGGATGAGCTGGCCCTGCTCACTCACAGGGGCTTCCGACCTCCAGAGCCACAGGCCTTGAGTGTGCAGTTTAATCCCTGCTTCTCTGGTGACTGACCTTGACCATGGGAAGCTGTGTGTGTTTGTAAAGGAGACACCGGGTGCCTGTGCAGGGCTAGGAAAGGTGACGTATCTATGGTCCTGCAGTGGTGGCCCAGGAAGCCACTGAGTTCCCAGGCACAGTCCCTGGGGATGTGGGCGTGTCCCATCAAGGGCAGCTGAGGGCCTGTGGAGCCTTCTGGGGATGGCACCAGGACACTCCCTGCAGAGCCTCCTCTCCGGCCTGCAGGGTGGATGTGGCTCCTCACTGCCATCACCCCTCCTACCTGCCTGTCAGGGTTTGGTGAACCAGATGAGGACCTCCAGCAAGCAGTGGCTGCCAGGTGTCCCCTCCTTAGCCTCTGGGCCTCAGGACCCTGAAGGAAGAGGAAGGCTCAAATTGTTTCTTTCTGCCTTGACCATCAGTGGGTCCTAGAAACCATGTGCCTAAGTTGGGCTGTGTGAGTCAATTCTGTGTGGACCTTTCAGTTTAAGACCAAAACAAGAGGAAGACATTTGGGGAGTTGACAACAGCTTCCAGAAGTCAGAAAGGAATCCGAGGCCATGAGCTGTGGCAGGAGGATAGGTTAGAACCAGTTTAAAACAGTATTGGCTGAGTGGGCGCAGGGGCACACATCTGTAACCCAGGAAATTGGGAAGCCCAGGCAGGAGGATCAAAGGTTTGAGGCTAGCCTCGGCAACTCAGCAAGGCCCTAAGCAACTTAGCAAGATACAGTCTCAAAAAATAAAAAGGGTTGGGGTTGTGGCTCAGTGGTTAAGCACACCTGGGTTCAATTCACAGTACCAAAAAATAACCATAATAACAATAGTAATAACACTACTCCCAGATGAGGAGTAATTAGTTCTACCCACAAAGGGCAGCTGGGCCTCTTGTGCTTTGAACATAGGCGTCAACCAGAATCTCATCCCTTAGGTGTGGGACAGGGTGAAGGGAACAAGATGAATGACTGCAGCAAGAACATTCTAGAAGCTTTTAGTGGGATTTGTTTTCACCAGCCCTGTAGCCACAGCAGCTCTGCACACAGTGCAGCGGGTCTGGCCGTCCAGGCAGAGGCCAGCCAGGTCCTCCCGAGGCCCTGCCCTGAGAGTGAAGGGAAAGTCCGTGGTTATGTGTGTGAGAGCAGTTGCAGTCGGGCTGCTGGTTGCTGAGAGAGACTTGGTTAGCTCAGGTGGTGACGGGTTTGAATGACCTTCAGGAGAGTCCATGAAGAACACAGAAGGGAACACAGACCGGACCCGTGGAGTTGGAGCGTCACAGGGGGAAGGCCCCTCACACCCCTCTTTGCCCTGTAGGGTGCTAAGTACGGCCCAGTCGGCAGGCAGCCGAAGAAGTCAGGAATCGCCAGAGTCACCTTCGACCTGTACAAGCTGAACCCCAAGGACTTCCTGGGCTGCCTCAACGTGAAGGCCACCATGTATGAGATGTACTCGGTGTCCTACGACATCCGCTGCACAGGACTCAAAGCCACGCTGAGGTAGGACGGGTTGACGGGGTCGACCTCGGGAGTCTGCACAGACCTGGGATCCCTGGGGGCCCATCCTTGCCTGCCTCTCTGTGCTCTGCCTGCTGGCCCTCTGCTGTCCCAGGTGCTCCCCTGCCCTCGGTCCATTTGGAGCACATTTACATCCAAGCCAGACTTGCTTCACAAAACACAAAATCAATCCAGAACAGATTTTTCTCCCTCCAAAGACCATTAACCCACATGCCCCATCATCCTATATGGGGGACACCTGGAAATCTATAGAATTTTGTAGAACACCTACAATGCCACTGTTCCTGTTGCTTTTGCACCTGAGACAAGGCGGCTCATCCTCAGGGAGCCCCTGACGGGGAGGCTGCTCACTGCCTGGTGACTGGGAAGTAAGGACTGGGAGAGGTGCCCTGAGGGGCACTCCAGTGACCTCACCTCCTCCACCCTGCCTCCCATGGGTTCCTCAATAGCATCGTGGGGGAATCATGCCTTTAGCATGTGGGCTTCAGGGGACCCTCATCCAAACTGTATTGTGTGTTCAGAGGGAGCCTCAGAGTGGGTCCTGGAATGAGAGGGACATCTACAATACCTCCTGAGTAAGCAGCTTTGTGACTTTTCACAGGTTACTTAACTTCTCTGAGCTTCCACCTCATCATCTTTAAAATGAGAAGTTCTTTAGGATCACACAGGCTCAAGTGCAGCCACCTGTGCTCTTGTAGAAATACACCATGATCTCGTGAAAAACTGAGTCCTGGCCAGGTGCTGAAGCCTGTCATCCCAGTGACTGGAGAGGCTGAGGCAGGAGGATCACGCGTTCAAGGCCAGCCTTTGCAACTTAGTGAGGCCCTATCTAAAAAATAAAATATTAAAAGGGCTGGGGATGTGGCTCAGTGGTGGAGCACCCCTGAGCTCAACCCCAGTACCACAGAAGAAAAAGAACAAAGGAAGAAAGAAAATAGAAACCTCCATCACAGCTCAGCCTGTGGAGGGCAAGCCAGGGGAGGCTGAGCAGTGGCTGAAGGTCTGGGGGGTCGGAGTCTCTGCTAGCCTTCCCTGCTCTCTGCACTCCCGGGGCAGGCCTGCTGTGGCCCTCTGAGGACCCAGGTTCCCTCTCTGTGCTGTTGCCGCAGGATGGCTCTGATCTGCCTTGAGCACTGGGCCAGGAGAGGGGCTTGAGACTCCACCTGCTCCCCCCACCCTGGCCCCTGCGCGAGGCTCCCTGTGGCCATAGCCCCTAGAACCATCAGCAGCCGACCCCCAGGCTGTCCCTCAGTAGTGGTGAGATCTTGGCCCCCAGGAGAGATGGGAGCAAGTGGGTGTTTGGATTTTTAGGGTGGGAGAATTACAACAACTCGGAAAACATGATGGAGAAAATGAGCCTCACCCAAACCCCACCTTGAGTGACAAATTCATCTCCTTGTTGCTTTTTTTTTTTTTCCCCTTTTATAACTGGAGCACTCTACCATTGAGTGACACTTCCAGCCCTTTTTATTTTATTTTGAGACAGTCTCACAAATTTGCTGAGGCTGGCCTTGAACTTGCCATCCTCGTCCTCAGCCTCCTGAGTCACTGGGATCACCGGCGTGGCCACCGCATTCTCCTCTATGGTAATTCTTGTCTTCTGATAGCTTTTAGGGCACCACAAGCAGCCACAACTCACCAAAGCCTTCATGTCAGAGGCATCACCTCCCAGGGGTAGTGGGCTCTCCTAGCTCAGGTTTGGGGGACCCATTCCCAGGGGACAGATTCAGCCATGGCCAACCTGCTGCCATTTTGTGAGGTGATTAAAGAATTTTAAAAACTGGATAAAGTCCTTTCTAGTTTGGGACCAGGCAGAGAATAGGAACTCCACTTATGTTTTTTCTTTCCTTCTTTCTCTCTTTCTCTTTCTCTTTTTCTCTCTTTCTTTCTTTCTCTTTCTCTTTCTCTCTTTCTCTCTCTCCTTCCTTCCTTCCTTCCTTCCTTCCCTCCCTTCCTCCCTCCCTCCCTTAGAAGCCAGGGCAGGGCCATGTCTGTCCTCCCAGTAGCTATGGGACAGCCTGTATAGATGAGTTGTGGCAGGTCCTAGCCCACTCAAGCCCACACAAATCCCGTGTCCTGAGGCTCCCTCTTGTCCTTCCTTCCCCTACACCTGACCCGAGGGAGTTCAGCAAGGCCCCACCTCCTCCATGGCTGCTGGGACAGCCCGGGAGCCTGGAAGTGGCCACTGGCCAGCAGTGCTGTTAGGTCCTCAGGGGAGGCCCCACGCCCGACGTGTTGCATCTTGCTTTGTTGCAGGAGTCTTCTGCGGTTCCTGTCCTACACCGCCCAGGTGATGGGACAGTTCCTTGTCTACGCAGGCACTTACATGCTCCGAGTCCTGGGAGACACAGAAGAGCAGCCTTCTCCTAAGTCACCCACCAGGGGCTGGTTCATGAACAGATAGACTTGGCCGCTGGGGCCCGGCCAGCCTCTGGACCCAAACATGCCCTTCCAATGACAAACTTTCCAAGATGCTCTTGTGTTATTTGCCACATGTCCCTGTGCTGCTGGCCACTGCTGCTTGGGAGTGACACAGGGAAAGGGAAAGCTCAACACACCTGGTCTGGGGTGTGCAGCAGGACACCCTGGATGGAGGAGGCGAGAGGGGCCCCGTGGCCCAGGAAGGGACCAGGGGGGTGTCTGGGAGCACGTGTGTGCAGCAGACCCCTGGGGGCTCGCCTGCTGCAGTAAACCCATCACACATAGACATTCAGTATGTGGAGTGGTTACTAAAAGTCCCCGGGTGAGTGAACGGCCAGGGCCTCAGGCAGAGGGGCTGCTCTTAGTCTCTGGATACGAGGTGCTAGGAGTTGTCAGATGTGTGGGGTTGGGGTTTGTCTTTTTCCTTAGAGGTGGGTCTTCAGTGAGCCCCGGCAGTTGGGGGAGGGGGTTCAAAGCTTGAGGCTCTGACTGGAGGCCTTTAAGCAGCACTTCCAGAAACAAAGGAAACTCAGAAACAAACAAAACTGCTGGACACCTACCCTGGGTGCCTGGCGCTGTGCTGTTCCGGGGCAGGACACTTGGTGGCCAGGCAACGCTCTGCCTCGTGCTGCCCAGGGCCAGGGAGCAGCACAGCTGGACATAGGCACTGGAGGACCTTGTGGGGATCAGCTCTCCCTCCCCTGGTCCCTCTTTCCTTCCGGTTGGCTCCATCTTCTGGTGCACTTTCCTCCGTGGAAGCTGGATGTCGATGGGGCCCTGCCCAGGAAGCTCCAGGCTGCACCTCACCCCACCTGGCAATCCTAGCAGAAGGAAATGGGGTGCTATTCTTGGAAAAAAGGGTCACAGATCCCTGGAGACAAATCTATGCCTATTAAGGTTTGTGGAGTTGGGTGCAAAGGTGCATGCCTGTACTCCCAGGTGCTTGGGAGGCCGAAGCAGAAGGATCGCAAGTTCAAGGCTTCCTGGGCCACTTAGTGAACCCTTGTCTCAAAATAAAAACTAAAAAGGGCTGGGGTATAGCTCAGTGCAGAGCACCTCTGGGTTAGATTTGTGAGGGGGAGATCTGTGACTTTCCTATAAAGAAAAGTCCCAAGGCCATTTTCCTTTCCTGGCTGCCAGCTCTGGCACAATGAACACCACCAAAGGTGCCTGAAACCCAAGAAGCAAAGAGCCCCATCCCCACCATCCCTGCTGCCCAGACTTCCTGCCTCCCGCCCCCTGCACCTGCACTGTGTCCTTGGAGAAGCAGCCAGGAACCCACAGGGGGGTCCAGGGGGCTTCCTCCTCATCCTCCTGGAGGGGCAGCCCAGCCCCCACTTCCTGTGTCCTGCTGGAGGCCGTGGGAGGGCAGGTGTTGCAGATGCAATCCCTGTGCTGTCCCCTTTCAAACCTATAAAGAGCAGCTCATTGAGCCTCCCTAGGTGGCCCTGTGATGTCCCTGAGCAGAGACAGGAGCCCCTGCCTGTGTGTGACGGGGAGTTGAGGAGGAGGGCTTTCTGCCCTGCCCCTCCGGCTCTCGCTGGCGTCACTTCCCAAAGATTCCGCCCTCCTGAGAAGTGACTGCCTGCTTTCCAAAAAAGGAGCTTTCCTCCAGTGCCTGATCCTGAGCCAGCCCCACTCCTCTGACCTGGGCCTTCCTGTTCCTCCCTGAGTCCCCACAGCGGGGAAGCCAGGGGCTGGGCGAAGGCAGGAGAGAAGGAGCTGGGGGATCTGGGGACCCTTGTGCTGCTGGGGCTTCTGAGGAGCCACAGCCTGCCTTCCTCTGGATGCAGAGGCTGTGGTTTCCTGGGATGACCCAGATGAGCCACAGAGGCTGCAGACCAGAGGGGAAGCTGGGGGCCTCCAGGCATGTCCCCACCATGTGATCAGCAGGACAGATTCAAGGAGCTTTCTGCGGGAGCAGAGCACACCAGGGAGGCAGAGTGAACTGGTCTAGAAGCTGTCACCTGGTCAAAGCCAGGCTCTGGAGCAAATGGCCCTGCTGCAGAGTGTGGTCCCTGCCCAAGTCTCTCTCAGGTCTGTACAACTAGGGTGAGATCAGAGGACCCAGAGTGCTGGATACAGAACGGTAGAGTATGAGTGTGGCCCCTGGCCAGCCGAGCCCTCTTGGTCAACCCGGTTCTGTGCTTTACTGGCCCTACAGGAGGCGTCTGTCCCCACCAGGCCACCTCAGGGACACCCTATGGCCTTTCCAGACCCAGGATCCCAGAGCTGGGATTCTGTTTCCTGTAAGTTCTTCCTCCTCACGCAGCCAGACCTGTCCTCTCTTCCCTCCAGAGCTGCCGCTGTAGGGGTCCGGCCTGGCCCTGGGGACACTGGTCCTCCGTGTGAGCTCTCCCAGGGTCCAGCACACCTGGAATCTGCTTGCACTGTGGGGGCTGTACCCACGCAGGGGCCTCCCATCTGGCTCTGCTCATCTCGTGTCACTAAACCGCACGGAGAGAAAACTCTGGCAGCATCCCTCTCCTTTCTGTCACCCCCTCTGGGACCCCCCTTGCCTGCCAGTTCCCTTCAGCTCTTTGCGCTGGTTCTGTCTTTGGAACCACCCTCAGATGCACACATGCACACACCCTGGGACCAGGAAGACAGTGCTCAGTGTCCCTCCCTCCTAAGGCCCTCCAGCTTATGCAGCCAAGTTGAGCCTCAGTCCCTGCGCTGTGGTAATGTGTGCGGGACAGTCGAGGTCCAGCTGCAGGTCTGATTGGCAGGGCACAGCTTTACATGCCAGGTTCTCTGCACTGAGTGGTCTCCCTGCCTCACACCCTGGGACCTCTCAGGCCAGCATTCTGGGGGCTCAAGTACAGAGGCTCTGGGGGACACTGTTTGACCCTCAGGACTCCCCTTTGTACCCCTGACCATGTGCTTTGGAGGCCAGTCTGTGAGGGTCCCTGCCACATCCTCCTCACCCCACGGGGTCAGAGTCAGGTCCTCCCTGTTCTGCCAGAGGGACACATCCAGGCACAAGGCCCTGTGCTATTGATATGATAAGAAATGCATATCTGATCTCTGCCCTGTCCTGACCCAGAGCTCCTGACCCTTATGGGCAGTGGCTCTAGGAGGATCTTTTGCACTGGTGTTTGGCTTTGGCCTAGGCTCCTGACACAGCTTGGGCTTCCCTGGGTGATAGGAACATCTTCTGTTCTAGAGGGGATGCTAAGTGGCTCTGTGACAGCCTCAGGGTGGGGCTCAGCCCACCATCTGATGAGACGGTTGGGGTGCTTAGCCCTGCCCCCAGCCCCAGGAAGAGGAGGGGGCTGAAGGGTGAGTTCACCCCTCTGGCCAGTGAGGGATAAACCAGGCCTAAGTAGAGAAGCCCCCCAAACCCCAGAAGCACAGGGCCTGGTGGCACCTAGGCTGGCTCCTAGCTTGGCTAGTTGTGAGCTGTGCTGCCCTGGATGTGGGCATGGCTGTGTCCCTGTAGCACAGCGACTTTAACTCTTCAGGATAAAACAGAGCAGCATAGGCTGGCCGCGTCCTCTTCCTTCCATGTTTGTCCTCTCCTGCCCCAGCCTATTAGACAGTACCACCCACATCCAGAGCAGGTCTCCCCACTCAGTTTTCTGTCCCACATGCCTATCGCCTCTGGAAACACCCTACGCACACCCCAGAAGTGTGTGGCACTAACTTTCTGGGCAGCTCTCAGTCCAACGAGTCAACAATCAAGAGTCACCATCAGGGCTGGGGATGTGGCTCAAGTGGTAGCGCGCTCGCCTGCCATGCGTGCGGCCCGGGTTCGATCCTCAGCACCACATACCAACAAAGATGTTGTGTCCACCAAAGATTTAAAATAAATAAATAAATAAATATTAAAAAAAAAAAAAGAGTCACCATCACACATGCCTAGGCACAGTATTCAGGTTTTGTTTTTGTTTTTTGTATTTGGCCACTGGGGATTGAACCCAGGGGTGCTTAACCACTGAGCCACATCCCCAGCCCTTTTTGTATTTTATTTAGAGACACGACCTCACTGAGTTGTTTAGAGCCTCACTAATTTGCTGAGGCTGGCTTTGAACTTATGATCCTTCTGCCTCAGTCTCTAGAGCCACTGGGATCACAGGCCTGTGCCACCATGCCCAGAGGCTCAATATTTAATCAAACATCAGCATCAGTGTGGCTGAGAAGGTGTCCTTTGGATGTGATTAACACCTAGTCAGTGGACTCTGAGTGAAGTAGGTGGCTCTCCAGGGTACGGCTGGGTCTCATCCAATCAACTGAAGGTCTTAAGAGAAGACTCACCTCCCCACAGAGAAATCCCACCAGAAGACAGCCTGCAGGCCTGAGCTGCAGCCTCAGCACTTCCCTGGTCCCCGACCTGCTGGCCAGCCCTGCAGACTTCAGACTGCAGCTTTCATGTTACAGACGATTTCTTCATGTACCCTCCATGTGCACCCCTGAGTTCTGCTGGCTGGAGAACCCGTCTGATCCATGCTGTGCCAGGCATGGACATCGAGACGCCTCCACAGTCAGCTGCACCTGAGCTCCCCAGTCTTCAAGGGGGGGTTCCGGGACCCTGCACCCAACCCCCCGTCTCAGGACCAGGAGCTGACTCTTCCAAAGCCACTCCATCTTTGCTGAGGGGACTCAGGCGCTCCCTCCTCCGGCACCCCTTCCCAGCTTAGCACCCAGCCAGGGGAGCTGATGGGAACCAGGACACCAGGAAGCCTGGGCTGGCAGCAGGAAGCCTGTGCCCACCACACAGAGGCTGTGGCCTTGCAGTGCCAGCCCTGGGCTACGCTGTAGATTGGTTCTGGACTGTCCCCGAAAGGCAGGAGTCTTGAAGAGTCTTGAAGAAGCTCAGAGGTGGGCTTGTGGAGGGGGACAGGGAGGAGTGGAAACTGTCTGCAGGAGGTGGGGCCAGAGAGAGGACCTCTGCTGGGGTTTGGCCTAGAAGGGTGTCTTGTGCTTGGCACCCCCCCACCTCGCCTTCCTGGCCACCAGGAACGGGAAGGACCCTCCACTCCACGGGCTCCATGCTGAGACCTGCTGCCTCACCACAGGCCCAGAGCAACAGGGCCAAGCAACCACAGACCAAAGCCTCCCAAACCATAAGCCAAGGTAAATCTCCCCCCTTTAAGTAGATTTTCTCAGGTTTTTTTTTTTTGTCATAGTGACTGAAAGCTAACTAATACCGCTTCTCGTCATGATCATGATCCCTCAGAAGGCGACATGGCAAGACCATTAAGGTGGGCTGTCCTTTGAGCCTCATACCAATACTGGTCTCAGGATTATAGTAAGATCTACAAACAAAATAAAAGTCCACAAGTTGCTTCAACTTGTTTCTTTACCTAATTCACCAGGATTCACTCCAAATTGTAATTTGCTTTAGAAAAAAAAAAATCACCTCTCTTCTCAAAGAATAAAATGTGGCAAGTGAGGGCACTGGGATGTGACCTCAGCAGAGTCAGAGGCTAAGGTGTGCTCAGCAGAGACGCTGAGTGGTCAGGACCCTGGTGGTCTGCAGCTGTCGGCCTGCATACTCAGGAGTGAGCCTTGTAAAGGAAGCTCATTCCACTTGGGCACAGATTTGCTAGTTTTTTTTTTAAAAAGTCAAATGTCTAGATTCCTGAAACTTCCATTCATTTGAGTAATAGAAAGAAATCCTCTCTATTTCCCAGGTGGCACCTTTAATGTGGGGTCACACTGGCTGTGGCCTCTCACCACCACCGGGCTGCAGCCTTGGTCTTCTTGGCCACATGGGCCAGTGTGCAGAATCCTCTCATGGGACTGAGCACGGGCTCTCCTCTACAGCACCCTGAACAGACCCCACCCCTAAATGGAATGCTCCTTGTGTGACATGTTTTTATCTCCTTGCAGCCCCCGGCACTGTGGGGGGGAGGAATGCTGAAGATGAGCTCTCCACAGGAGCAAGGGCACACACCCACAGGCTGCCAGGTCCCGCCCACCCTGGATCGCTAAGGAAGCAGACTGAGCAGGCCCTGAGGCAGACCTGAGGGTCATCAGGACAGGCTCTGGGATCTGCCACAGCCTGGCAGCAGTGGAGAAGAACACCCTCTTTCCTGGACTTCAAGAACCATTCTCTGCAGACCGGGCTGTGGCTGTCCCTGGGCCCTCAGCCAGGCCTGTGGAGGGTCACGGTCTAAATTGCCTTATTTAAATTGCCACTGGTTGGATTCCATCTCTTGGGTCCCCTTCTTCCTCCAGGAGAAGTCTTTTCTGCTGTCCTTTAATAAAGCCTCTACTTTCCACTCTGACCTTGCCTCGGCGTGCTTCTCTGGTGTTATTCTTCAACATTGGGGAAGCAAGGACTCGTCACCGGTCAACAGCGGTAACATATTGGAGGTCCCACCAAGATTCTACACCGAGACCACCCATCACTCAAATGGCCCTCCAGCCTATTACTTCTCAATCGGACTTCTATCATGGACCACTTGATAGACCCAATTTTTGAAGGGGGACTCCAAACTGCTTGCCCAACATCGTCCCCTTCCAGCCTGAAGAAGCCAGAACGATCTTCGCCCCCTTTCCTTACAGCAGTAAAAAGTTCCCAAAATTAGAGGTGGGAATGAAGCCAGATTTAAAGTTAGGTAGTCAGTGTAGTTAGGTAAATCAGGTCTAATATTGAGTAAGATCCAAAATGGAGGCCATGTTAAGAAGGAATTCTGGGAAAAGCAGAACAACTCTTGGAATTTAATGAATTCCCGGAAAAGCCCAAGGCCCAGAGCCCATCCCAAAGAAATGTTAATGAAGATTACTTCTTTGCCCCACCTGTGCCCCACCTTTCGGGCCTTCCCACCTACATTCCATCACTGAAAGAACTATAAAAAGGGGAAACAACTGCACTTCCACAGATTCCATCTCTTGGGTCCCCTTCTTCCTCCCGAGAAGTCTTTTCTGCTGTCCTTTAATAAAGCCTCTACTTTCCACTCTGAAAAATAAATAAATAAATAGCCACTGGATAATGCAACAAAATATATAAATCTGAAATTTCTCAGAAACGTGTTACTTACTACCAGATGTCCCCTGAGGAGCACCTGAACACCTGATGGGCCAGGGTGACCAGCTGGGCCTCCGGGGCAGTAGTCAGGGCCAACTCACCCCCAGAGTGGCAGGAAGGATACCATCAGGCTTTGCAGAGTCACTCTCAGGACCTTGAGCAGGAGGGAGGGTGGCTCAGTGACAGAGTCCTCTCAGGAGGTTCATGGCAGGCTCCATTCCCAGCAGGACAAGAAGAAAAAAAGTGAATCTCAGCAGTGGGGTGGGGGGTGCTGCTGAGGAAGGAGGATCACGAGTTCAAAGCCAGCCTTAGCAACTGAGCGAGGCCCTAAGCAATTTAGTGAGAACCTGTCTCAAAATTAAAAAATTTGGGGCTGGGGTGGTGGCTCAGTGGTAGACTACTCGCCTAGCATGCATGAGGCACTGGGTTCGATCCTCGCACCACATAAAAACAAACTAATGTATCCACCTATAAAACTAAAGATACATAAATAATTTTTTTTTAATATTTATTTATTTATTTATTTATTTTAGTTCTCGGCAGACACAACATCTTTGTTTGTATGTGGTGCTGAGGATCGAACCCGGGCCGCACGCATGCCAGGCGAGCGTGCTACCGCTTGAGCCACATCCCCAGCCCATAAATAAATATTTTTAAAAATTTCAAAAACTTAAGAAGGGGATGCAGTTTGGTGGTTGAGAGCCACTGGGCTCAATACCTGGTACCAAAAAAAAAAAAAAAGAAAGAAAAAGAAATTACATTATACTTTTATTGATTAAAATATTTATTTCCTGTGTTATTTCTTTTTTTTTTTTTAAAGAGAGAGAGAGAATTTTAATATTTTATTTTTTAGTTTTCGGCGGACACAACATCTTTGTACGTGGTGCTGAGGATCGAACCCCAGCCGCACACATGCCAGGCGAGCGCGCTACCGCTTGAGTCACATCCCCAGCCCCCCTGTGTTATTTCTTGACTTTTTTTCTGAGTTCTCGTTACTGAACCCAGAGGTGTATTACCACTATACACCCAGACTTTCTATGTTTTATTTAGAGACAGGGTCTTGCCAAATTCCTAAGCCTGGCCTTGAACTTGACATCCTCCTACCTCAACTTCCTGAATCTCCAGGACAACAGGCAGGTTCCACCACACCTGGCCCTGCTCCTCTTAGCTCCTGGAATGGACTGGGTCCTTTCTCCTTCCTGTCACAGGTGGCCTTACAGGGGGCTGGCGCCCAGGTGTTCCCTCACCTGGGGTGTTCTGTCTGCCTTTGTGTGCTCTCATGACCATCATAACAAGAGCATGCCCCGGTGAAGCTCGTGACCAGGAATGAGCCTGACCACAGCCTGGAGCCACGTCCACAGTACGGCTACACCAGACAGCCATCAGCAGAGCAGCAGCAAGAACTAGAAGCCCGCCCACATCGTCCAGGTCACTGTGTTTGGGGTGGGAGTTCTGTAGAGTCGTTTGGCAACAGCCAACTCTCGTGTCTTGGCTGGGAGTGATTTTGAAGCTGTACAGAGCATTGTGAGTCACCAGTCCCTGAAAAGCACCTTTCTATTTCTTCAAGTTAGACAAGCGCCCTTCTCTGAGGACCTGCTGATACCCTATTGCACTCTGCCACGTGCCACTTAACTTGGCAGATCCAGGCAGTACCCATGCCCTGGCCACTAGAGCCTAACAGACATGACAAACATGTGGACCAAAACCAAACAGAAGCAGAGAGACTGAGAGGAGGACCAAGGCGCAGGGCCCTCTGCATCTGCTCCTGAGCAGGCCAGGGCTGCAGCCCTTTTCCTTTCTCCAAGCACCAGCTCTAGACAGGCTCCAGGCACGCAAAGCAGCCACTCTGGATGGCTCAAGAGGAGAGGCGGTGACACAGGGTGTCAGGTGCTCATGGAGTCCCCACTGGAGGAGCCGGAGTCAGGACCGAGGGACCAGGACTGGCTCCTGCTGCTCACCACCCTCAGCTCGCCCCTGGGGCTGCAGTGGTTTTGCTGTGGCAGCCGTGTGGGGTGCCTGGTGGCCCTGCCCAGGGTCAGATGGCAGGAGGCAGAGTCCTTTCCAGAGCAGGTCTTCAGGGCTGTGTCACCTGCACACCGAGCCTTAGAGTATGTTTTCAACTCCTATGTCCTGGGGGAGGGTGATTCTGGGGACCCAGAGAGAGTTTCTGAGCCCTGTTGGATCACATATGTTCAAGATAACTCCTCTAAGCTGGGTTGGTGACCTGCACCTCGGTCCTCACCACTCAGAGGCTGAGGTGGGAGGATCCCTGAGTCCAGCAGTTCAAGACCAGCCTGGACAGCACAGGGAAACCCCATTTCAAAAGCAAATCAAAAAGTCCTCCTTGAAATTAAAAAAATAAATTTTAAATTATAAAATACAATCATAGGTTGAAAACAATACACTTAAGATCAACATTCAAGAAAGCCTAGAGGCCTGGAAATTTCTGGGGCCAAACCAGGGTTCCAGCCCCCAGGGCCACTCTTCCTCTGGACACTGAGATCCAGAGCTCGATGCCCTAGTGGAGCAGGAAGGAGCATGGAAGGGAGTGTGGTGCCAATTTGGGGAAATAAACAGGTTTCAGTTCTTATGCTAAGGAGAAAAAAAAGGAAGAGCAATTCAATACACTATCTTCAGAATATCTGACCAGCTTATTTTCCCATTTCTTCCTGGAAAATGGTAAACAAAAATATTTATTATAAATCTGACTCAAACACACCCTTTGTTCCTTTGTTCTGTCTTTGTTGCTATTTTGGTACTGGGGATTGAAGCCAGTGATGTTCCACCACTGAGTCACACCCTCAGCCCTTTTTATTTTTTATTTTGAGACAGGGTCTCGCTAAGTTGCTGGAGCTGGCTTTGAATTTATAACCCTCCTGCCTCTCCCTCGAAGTAGCTAGGATTACAGGCATGCCCAGCCATGCCCAGCTGTTTTCTTTTTTAGGAAAAGGGTACAGTGCTAAGATCCATTTGAGAAAAAGCTTCTCCGTGTAGTTGGGTGCTGGATACTGGTGCTGCATTATTCGAGGTTCTAATTTGTCTGTTTTAATTTTCTAGAATTAATTGTATTTTCCTTAGTGCTTCCTTCTCCCAGAAAGGTTGGAGCACATCCCTTTCTTCCACTCTGTGACTCCTACCTTCCCGTGACACACTGCCCTTCCTGCACCAGGCTTGGTTCACTGCATCTTGTCACCCGACCCAAGCCGAGGATTTCTGTGCCTGGACTTTCCTTGCAAGGCTCTTCCTTGTAGTGGCAGTGAGGTCAGCAGCAGGTTGGTTTCCCAGACAAGCTGGCCACAGTGATCCACACGCCCCGTGCTCCATGCACCCCACACCCAGACCCCAGCACGTTCTCGACCTGGAGCAGAAGCAAGGCCCCCACACCGCCCCAGGATGGGCTGGGTAGAAGGACCCTTCTCACATCCCCATTTCCAGGTCCCCGGATCCACGGTCCAAGGCAGGCCTGGGTGTCCACAGCTGTCCAGGCATGGCACCTGCTCTGGCATTCCTTGGGCTTGTTGCTGCCTGCCAGGCCTGGTCTCCATAGCAGATGGTCACATAAAAATAGTCAGGGAGCCCTGGAAGGACCAATTCTTCAGCTGTCCTTTTGAGCGGAAGCCAGATGAGAGAGTAGAGGAGGAATGTCCCTAGTCCGGCCTAGGGTGGGGCCCCAGCTGCTGCAGGCCTTGGCACCATGGACCAGCAGAGGCTCTGACCCAGGCAGTGTGCCTGGGAAGGGCAGGGCCAGGGAAAAGATCTCATCTGACAAAGAACACTTGGTGACCCCCAGTGTTCCCTGGGAGAACCCCCCTCCCTGGAAGGAACACTTGTCCTGTCTAATCCGTTCCTAACCAATTCCATTGTACTGAAGTGTCCTGATGAACACAGGATGAACACACCTAGTGCTGGGGGTACTGTTTCTTGGTTAAGAAGCTGGGGTCCAGCCCTGGAGTGGAGCTCAGTGGCAGAGTACAGAGCTAGAATAGCAGGCATGAGGCCCTGGGTTCTGTTCTCAACAAAGAGAAGGAGCAACCTGGGGCCCAAACACATGGCCCTGGACGGGCTTCTCTTGGATTCTGGCCCCCTCAGTTGTGAATACAGGAATGGACCTGCCTAGCAGAATGATCACCAGCTGTGATGGACTCCGACCCCTCCACTTTGTTTCTCCCTTGCTTCAGCCAGGGGGCCTGCACCAGACACCTGGACTTTCTGTATATTAGTTACAGAAAGGGTTGCAGAACTGAGAGAGCAGAGTTGCAAGGTGGGAAAGGAAGGAGATTTCTGAGTCACTGGACCAGCTGAGGGCAAGGGAGGGACAGCCGCAGAATTCCTGAAGACAGCTGAGGCAGCTGGGGAGGGGGCAGCTTCAGCTCAGCTGAGCCAGACTCTCCAGATAGCCAGTTTTGCCTCGGAGAAGAGAGGAAATAATGGGAATTGCATGATGCTTGGCTGTTTGCATGTGTTATCTCAGGAGCTTTCCCAGCAAACCTGTCAGATGGAGAGGATGCCCACCCACCTGAGAGCAGAGAGAAGCCACAGGTAGCACCTCAAAGGGAAAGGCAGGGTGGGCCCGCTGCCTCCCCACCAGCCCCTTGAGGGGCCACTTGACCAGGACAAGGTGTAAAATGGGTTCCTAACTTGGCCCGTGGGTATTAGCTGGGGGCAGAATTCAAGAAAACACACAGGACTGGTGACTGGTCATAATCAGCTGCGAACCATTCTGACATTTTTATTTATTTTTTTATTTTTTTTAAAGAGAGAGTGAGAGAGAGAGAGAGAATTTTTTTTAATATTTATTTTTTAGTTATTGGCGGACACAACATCTTTATTTTTTATTTTTATGTGGTGCTGAGGATCGAACCCGGGCTGCACGCATGCCAGGGGAGTGCGCTACCGCTTGAGCCACATCCCCAGCCCCATTCTGACATTTTTAAAGCACTGTCTTGGTTCATTGACATCATTAAATCTTTCTTTACATCACAAAAAAGAAAGTCCTTCTGTGCTGCAAATGTCCTGCTGTTGTCTCTTCTTCATTCGCAAACATTTATTAGGTGCATTTTCATAATAGGTAAGAAGCTGGGAATTGTGGTCAATATACAGAAAGTCCAGTCTTGGGCTAGGGGCCTCGCTTGGTTGTAGAGGTCTTGCCTGGCCCGTGTGAGGCCCTGGTTCCATCCCCAGAACCACACACACACCCAAAAAAAAAAAAAAAAAAAAAAGAAAAAGAGAAAAGTCTCGTCTTTAACTGCAGAGGTAAGACTCTTAGATATGAACTGTTTGGCTATTCTTATAGGGCAACACTCAGTGAGGGCATGAGAGTGTGGTTGATGCAGACATGGGGGGACAATGAGTTCAAATCTGACAGGTGTATGGTGATGTTTAGAGATATCACATAGAACTGGACCCTGGGACCAGGAAAAGGGCATATGGGATCATGCTAGTCTGGAGGTGAAGGGATGCTGGTGACCTTGATTCAATTCAACCCAAGGGGCGGGGGTAAGTACCTTAAGGATGAGCATTCCTATTGTGTTGTAAACTTTATTTATTTATATGTTGGCACTGGGGATTGAACCCAGGAGTGCTTGACTGCTGAGCTAATCCCCAGCCCTTATTCCTTTTTGTTTGAGACAGGGCTCACTAACTTGCCTATCTAGTCTCAAACTTGAATCCCCATGCCTCATCCTCCTGAGTTGCTGAGATTTTTCGGCTTGGGGCACCACGCCTGGCTCCTGTGCTTTCAGTTGTGAACATGCCACACAGCTTTAAAAGCCCTGCCAGTGCCTGCCTGTTACCTAACAGGGCTGTCAGTGACATAAGGCTCAAGCCAAAAACACTCTCTTCGAGAAGTACCAAGGAAACAGGGCTACTTCCATGTGTGCCTGGAAGCTGGGGACCACCTTCTGCACTCAAGGCCAGTCACATGTTCAACTCCTTCTCCACATCAGGTGGGGGAGTTTGTGACACTAGTTGGCCCCCACGGGGACTGTCCTGGTGGCCATCCTATTCAGGGCCTTCATCCGTAAGTCATCTGTGTTAACATGGGTGTTGGGGTCAGTGGCGGTCAGAGTTTTCCTGAGTGTGCCTGTTCTACCAGAGAGATCTCTCTTCTGAAACACATTGAAATTCCCAGGTCATAAATCCTACCTGCACAGGAACCTCAGTAACTCTAGGAGGAGTTAGTCCATCAAATGTATTTCCTGTCATATTTATTAAGTGGCTACCTTTGATTGTACCTGCTTATTCTCAGGGTTAATGCACATAGTGGTTTCCTATAAATTACTCAATTGTTCATTTGGCTTAAAAGTAATTTGAAGAAAACCTGTGATACTGCTGTGTTACGGGGTTGCATTATACCACCTTATTGATCAACTAACATCACCAACAGGTCATCAGGATCACCATCAGCACCTAATACTCCACCCCCTTACTAATCCCTAACATCACCAACAGGTCCCCTGGATTACCATCAGCACCTAGCACTCCACCCCTTTACTAACCCCTCACATCACCAACATGTCACCAAGATCACCTTCAGCACCTAGCACTCCACCTCCTTACTAACCCCTCACATCACCAACATGTCACCAAGATCACCTTCAGCACCTAGCACTCCACCTCCTTACTAACTACTAACATCACCAACAGGTCACCAAGATCACCATTATCACCTAGCATTCCACCCCCTTACTAACCCCTCACATCACCAACATGTCACCAAGATCACCATTATCACCTAGCACTCCACCTCCTTACTAACCCCTCACATCACCAACATGTCACCAAGATCACCTTCAGCACCTAGCACTCCACTCCCTTACTAACCCCTCATATCACCAACATGTCCCCAGGATCACCTTCAGCACCTAGCACTCCACCTCCTTACGAACTACTAACATCACCAACAGGTCACCAAGATCACCATTATCACCTAGCATCCCACCCCCTTACTAACCCCTGACATCACCAACATGTCACCAAGATCACCATCATCACCTAGCACTCCACCTCCTTACTAACCCCTCACATCACCAACAGGTCAATAGGATCACCATTATCACCTAGCAGGGTGCCGACACATTTTCCTCATTAGAGAAAGAGTGAACAAATCATCAAATGAACTTCAAGATGGGTCCCTGCAACAGAATCAATGGCACCCACCAATGTCGCCATGTCCCTGGACCTTCTTCCTGGAGGACCTTTGCAGTCCTGGGCCTGTGTATGCTAGCATCCAGGTAGAGGGAAGATCTGGAGGACCATCAGCAAAGTGCCTGGATGTGGGTCGCTTGGGGACAGCTTGGCCTTTTCCTCCAGGTCTCATCTCTGCTCAAGCCTTGTTCTTCTCGGGTGTCTGCCCTCTCCCTCTCTCTGCCCTAATTTTTCACTTTCCTAACAAAAATATAGAATGGAACATTTACTATTCATTCTATCAGCTTGGTAGCCACTTGTTTGATTTTAAATAAAAGGAGGTTGGGATTGAGGAGGTGTTTCTCTATCTCACACAGAGCACCAACAGAGCTCTGTCTTCAGGGCTGCTTGAGATTCCTGGTGGGGACAGCCAGATCCCCTCTGAGTGCCCAGACCAGAAACACATTCTTCCTGGGTCCTATAGAGTGTGGGTTGGTGGCATCTTTCCTTGTACCTGAGGAGATGGGCTCCCCTGTGAGCCCTGTGTGTCAGGAGGCTCTCCTGTGACCTCGGGAAGTGGACTCCCCTGTGTGCCATGTGTCAGGAGGCTGTGACCCCTTGCCATAGTGACTATAAACCCTTTTCTGTTTCTAGGGCTTCTGTAAATTGCTAAGAAGGAAAGTTTCGGAAGCAGCATGACATACAGAACCCAAATCCTTCAGCAGAAGGGTTTAGGACATTAAGGGACTGTGTCTTGGTGGCTTGAAGCCATGGGGAAGAAACTCCTTTAAATGCTTGCCGCAGTCTGGCTGGGCACAAAAAACGAGCCACTCAAGCAGGAACAAACTTTATTTCCCAACTCCTGCGAACACCACCCACCAACCAGAAACACCACACACCAACCGGAACTCCCTCCACTGGCACTTCACCAATCAACACAAACTCTCCAGGAATCCCCGTGAGAGCTCAAAAGTAGTGGGCGCCAGAGGCAGCAGGAGCCTCCCTATTGCCGAACAGCAGGGGTCTAATAAACAACTGAATACACAGCCTGTTTCAATCCGGCATCATCCAGTCACAGCAGTTATACACAGCTTAACTTAATTATCATCATCTTAATGGCTCCCTGGCGTCACCTCTCAACCATTACTTCTGGCAAAATGCCAGGGGACATTCCAACTCGCTGTGGCTCTCAACAAATGCTAACAAAAGCAAAAACCATAAAACCATTACCTCACTAATCAAATAATCACTTAGATTAACTTATGTTCTACCTAAAACCTTGACCTCTAAGAACCCAGCAGCTGTCCACAAAAAAGTGTTGTCCCCTCCACTTTCAGAACTGAGGGTACACATAACGTGGCACCACACTGAGCCATTGTGTGGAGTGCTGCTGTAACACACAGGGCACAGAGGGGAGCCTACCTCCCAAGGTCGCAGAACAGCCTCCGGACACACAACACATGGCACCTGGTACACAGCAGAATTGACTTCCCAAGGTCAGGTCTCTCTTCCGGGCATAGCCAAGCTCTGCTGCCTCAGCCTCCCCCTTCCTTAGCACAAGGGCCTTGGGCTATTGCACTTGGAGGAGAAGACATGGCAGAAGTCATATGGAAGGTCACAGAACTCACTTTGCAAATGAACCTGTGTGGCACATGGCCTGTAACACCTAGAGCCACATTTGTACCCAATTTCTGTCACATCTGGGCCGTTACACAGGGCAGGACCCCACAGAGCTGGTGCTTCCCACCTCTCCCCTGCTCTTTCTCTCCTCAGTGGCATCTGGGGTCTCCTAGGGACACCTCTACTTCTCTGGTCCCGTCCCCTTGATCAGGGCAGGGCCTAATACCATCACTTGCAGGAATAGGTAGGGACTGAACCCAGGGTGCTCTACCACTGAGCTACATCCCAGGCCTTTTTTTTTTTTTTTATCTTTATTTTATGTGGGGCTGAGGATTGAATCCAGTGCCTCACACATGCCGGGCGAGCGCGCTACCACTTGAGCCACATCCCCAGCCCCTATTCCAGCTCTTTTAATTTTTTATTTTGAGACATGATCTTGCCAAGTTGCTGAGATGGACCTTAAACTTGCCATCCTCCTGCCTCGGCCTCTCAAATAGCTGGGATTACAGGTGTGCGCCACCTCATCTGGTAACAACAGAAATATTTTTCAATCAGATATCCCAAACCTGTCTGGACGCTTGCTCTCTTTTCTAGGACAAATACATACATTTATATGTATCTATACTTTAAATAAATCACATATATATATATATATATATATATATATCTTTATAAATCCCTGTGTTTATATATACATATACATATATCCGTGTGTGTGTGTGTGTGTGTGTGTGTGCGCGCGCGTGTGTGTGTGAATGGTTTATTTCCAACTCTCCATGGAAGCAGCCGAGAGGGGTGTGGGTCCATGTGCCCCATCCCCCGAGCATGGTCACCATCTAGATGAACCCAAGCATGGGAACTGGTGGGCACAGGGTGAGGGCACACGTGCTTCTCACCTCCAGCTGTGTTCTGGCCCCATGTCCTCCCTGGAGAGCGCAGCCCAGGGTCTGGTTATCATTCGCCAGCTTGCAGTGGTGGGCAGCAAGCTGTCGGCCTCCTGGACCAGCACAGAGCTGCAAATGTGCTGCTCACTTTCTGTTGGTGGGACTGAGATAGAGGCTGAGAAGCTGTGTCCCCAACACCCAGTTATGGAATTATGGGGGCACAGCTGAGTCCTGAAATAGGGGTTCCCAGCGCCTCTCCCTCTTTAACCTTGAATCACAGTAGAGCAAAGATTCTGCCAGTGCAGACAGAAGGAATGTCTTGTCATGCTCCATAGCACAGTGGGATAACTACAGTGACAACACTTGAATATTTCAAAATAGCCAATAGAGAGAACTTTGAACATTCCCAATGCAAAGAAATGATAGCCGTGTTACCATGATCTGAGCATTGCCCATTGCATACGATTACTGGAAATTCTACACTGTTTCCCACAAATATGTACAATTATTGTTTGTTTGCAGTATCATGGATTAGACCCAGGGGTGCTCTACCACTGAATTATAGCCCCAGCCCTTATTGTTTTTTTATTTTGAGACAGGGTCTCACTAAGTTGCCCAGGCTGACCTTGAACTTGTGATTCTCCTGTCTCAGCCTCCTGAGTTGCTGGGATTACAGGCTCTATCCATCAGCAGTAAACTCACATAGCAATAGAATGGTCTGATATTTATTTTTCAGTCTAAGGTTTTAGTTGAAAATAACATTCCCCTGGCCATCACCACCCAGCTTAAAAGGTCTGCCCTGGTCTCCCCAGTAATGGAGAGGGGAAGGGTGGGCTCTCATGGCTTTGCCTGGGTGCGGTTCAGAAGAAGCCGGAGAGGAGGACACTGACTACCTGTCCCCTATGTTCTGGGTGTGGCAGATCAAGATTCGAACCTGGGCCATGAGCCTAGAATCCTTCCAATACAGGTGACTGCTTGGAATATATGTGGGCCTTTGGAGAAGTAAGCATGTGACCTAAAGCACAGAAGAGACAGCAGGACGGGAAGTGGGCACTGGGAGGGGAAACCCGAAGACAGAGGGCACCAAGGCCATGGCCTTTGTCAGAGCTGCATTGCTGCTTTAATATTTATTTTTTAGTTTTTGGCATACACAACATCTTTGTATGTGGTGTTGAGGATCGAACCCGGGCCACACGCATGCCAGGCGAGCGCACTACCACTTGAGCCACATCTCCAGCCCTGCATTGCTGCTTTAGACACAAGAAGAAAGAGGGTTTCTGAAGGCCACTCCCTGGTGCTGCCCTTTCCCTACAGGGCCAGCAGGACCTGTCCATTCAAGTCCATACTACTACTCCTTTTTTCTTTTTTTTAAATTTATTTTTTATTGATTTTTAAAAATAAATGACAGTGGAATACATTAGAATTCTTATTACACATATGGAGCACAATTTTTCATTTATCTGGTTGTACATAAAGTATGTTCAGCAGTTCGTACCTTCATACATGTACTTTAGATAATGATGTCCATCACATTCCACCATCCTTGCTAGCCCCTTCCCCCCTTTTTTCTTTGAGACAGAGTCCTGCTCTATTTTGAGGCAGGCCTCATGTTTGGGAATCCTCCTGCTTTGCCTCTTGAGTAGCTGGCATGACAGGTGTGCGCCACCATGCCTGGCTCAGACAACTGCTGATGGGCTGCATCTCAGCACCCAGACCTCTGGACTCCCTGAACCTGCTTCCAGGGCCTGTTCTTTCCATAGGGTTCCTGGGGATGGCTGTGGGTGGGGAGACATGAGCAGACTGAGTGGGGAGACACTTCCCAGCGTGGGCCGGAGTTGGAAGGGGAGGAAGAGGAGGTGAGTGGAGAATTGGGACTAGAGTCTAGCTAGACACTGTGTCTGCCCCACCGCCACTCCTTAAGGCAAATCCCCAAGTGTTATGCTCGAATTCGGGACCCCCAAAAGACCACCAGAGACCAAGATCTATGTAAGCAGCAAAGAGGTGTTTATTGCAAGCTAGCTCTGTCCCCCGCGCGCACACACAGCAACTGTGACGCTGAGAGGCCCGAGCCCAGGGTTTGCAGCAGTTTTATACACTCTTTGGAGAAGGCAGGGACCCCCACATACATCATAGCATCTCTTAGCAAATCATCACACACCGCAGGAAAATCAAATAACAACTCTAAAACATGATTAGCACATTCACTGGCGGGAACAAGTTGGGTAGGGGGGATTGGTTATTACAAGAGGGGGATTCGTTTGAACTGATTGGTTTAAGCCAAAAGGGGTGTTCGTGCTGAACTACATGGTTTCCCAACACCATAAACTACTGGGAGGGTCATCTGGCATCCCAGGTATTTCCCTGTCTCATGCTGATTGGTGGCTGCTAGGGGGTTGCTATGGATCCCCACCTAGCCTGACTGAGTCAGGGACACCTGGGGCAGCAGATCTCTCCTGTTATTTGTAGATAAACAACTTAGCAGGGTGGGAATGTGCCTAGGAGTGCTCTGTGGGTCTTTCCAAGGACAAAGGTGATGTCCCTCCCTTGGACAGGCTTTGCTCTGAGGTAGAGGCTGGTTTTTCACAAGGAGTTTGAGTCCTAAACTGGAGACTGGTTTTCTAGCTACAAAGGTTGCATGTGTGTGTGTGTGCGCGCACACGTGCACAGGATGTAGAAGGACTCCTGAGGACTCTTAGCAAGCTTGTCTAATGACATGGACACACTTAGACAGCTGGCCTTCTGGACTTCCTTATGTGCATTCCTACTCTAGTCCCCTCAGTACTAGGGGCAGGCCTCGGGCCTGGGTGAGATCCTTTCAGCCCTGCTTGTCAGCAAGGTTATAGGTTCTGACCTGAGCCCCAGCTCTCTCATCTGCAAGAACCCTGTCTTGAAGGGTCAGGATTCTCTAAGTTCTGAATGACAGCATCCAGCAAAGAGCCCCTATTACCTCCCCACCCTATTTTGTCAAGGTGTGGGCATTTGGCAAAGGTCCACCAACAAGCAGTGGCCTTCAGAAATCCCAGTGGGTCAGCATGTTCCCTTGAATCCAGGTTATAGCAGAGGTCCCAAAGCTATACCGACACCCCCTTCCCAGCCCTGTAGACTCAAATTCTAGCCAAAGAACCAGCATTGAAAAGGCAGTTCTCTCAATTAACTACTGAGTGGACACTGTCCTTTACTCTGCTGATGGCTCTGTCCCCAGGGAGTGAGTGGTCCAGGCTGAGGGAAAGGCCCTTCCGGACCACACAGTCCTTCAACGTGACGCCTTCCCCACCAGACGCAGCTTCAGCCAGACAAGGAAAGGTAGCATTTACTTGGAGTCAGTAATTATATCAGCAAAGCAACAAACAGCCCAAATAAGGGTCTGAACAGTCAGAGGAGGGCCCTGGGCCATCTCAGCTCAGTGTGAAGGGGAGGCAAAGCTGAGGCCTCTTACCTGCTTCCCTGGGAGTACAGGTGTGAGAAGAGACACTGACTGGGCCCAGGACCAGGCAGAGATCAGCACTGGGGTCAGAGCAGAAACCCATGGTAAGACAGCAAATCCCAGGTTCAGAAACATTGAAAAACTCCACAAGAAAAAGCAATTCTAAGTCCTCCACCCCCTTTCAAACATACACACAGCAGGATTTCCCCCAAGTTTTCATGAATTGAAAAGAAACTGCTGGTTGGAATGACAGACCACTGCTTCCTCCTTGTGGTTGTTTCTACCTGGCTTGGGGATGGAGAGAGTGATTCGATAGGAAGTATCCTGACCTGAAGTGATAGAACTCCAGGAGTCTTTGGTGGATGCACATTTGACTGCAGGTGCCAGAGAACCCTGGCATTTGAAAGCCTGCCAGGCTCCTAGCGGTCCCCCAGAATAACCCGTTCTTTTTATAGATAAGTAAAGCCCAAAAAACTGAGTGAGTCTACACAGAGCTATTGAAAACTGAATCATAAATAAAATGCAAGCCACCTATTCACCATCTAATGGCCATTTTTTTTTCTACTGCACAC